>NC_053391.1:3965887-4265887 GCF_905171765.1 Bufo bufo
GTAAGAGCAGTGAGACTATGGACTCTTTACTGTAAGAGCAGTGAGACTTTGGACTCTATACTGTAAGAGCAGTGAGACTATAGACTCTTTACTGTAAGAGCAGTGAGACTATGGACTCTATACTGTAAGAGCAGTGAGACTATGGACTCTTTACTGTAAGAGCGGTGAGACTATGGACTCTTTACTGTAAGAGCGGTGAGACTACGGACTCTTTACTGTAAGAGCAGTGAGACTATGGACTCCTTACTGTAAGAGCAGTGAGACTATGGACTCTTTACTGTAAGAGCGGTGAGACTATGGACTCTTTACTGTAAGAGCGGTGAGACTATGGACTCTTTACTGTAAGAGCGGTGAGACTATGGACTCTTTACTGTAAGAGCAGTGAGACTATGGACTATATATTGTAAGATCAGTGAGACTATGGACTCTATACTGTAAGAGCAGTGAGACTATGGACTATTTACTGTAAGAGCAGTGAGACTATGGACTCTTTACTGTAAGAGCAGTGAGACTATGGATTCTTTACTGTAAGAGCAGTGAGACCATGGACTCTATACTGTAAGAGCAGTGAGACTATGGACTCTTTACTGTAAGAGCAGTGAGACTATGGACTCTTTACTGTAAGAGCAGTGAGACTATGGATTCTTTACTGTAAGAGCAGTGAGACTATGGACTCTTTACTGTAAGAGCAGTGAGACTATAGACTCTATACTGTAAGAGCAGTGAGACTATGGACTCTATACTGTAAGAGCAGTGAGACTGTGGACTCTATACTGTAAGAGCAGTGAGACTATGGACTCTTTACTGTAAGAGCAGTGAGACTATGGGCTCTTTACTGTAAGAGCAGTGAGACTATGGACTCTTTACTGTAAGAGCAGTGAGACTATGGACTCTTTACTGTAAGAGCAGTGAGACTGGACTCTGTACTGTAAGAGCAGTGAGACTATGGACTCTATACTGTAAGAGCAGTGAGACTATGGACTCTACTGTAAGAGCAGTGAGACTATGGACTCTTTACTGTAAGAGCAGTGAGACTATGGACTCTTTACTGTAAGAGCAGTGAGACTATGGACTCTATACTGTAAGAGCGGTGAGACTATGGGACTCTCTGCCTGAGGAGGTGGTGATGGTGAGTTCACTATAGGAGTTCAGGAGGGGCCTGGATGTATTTCTGGAGTGTAATAATATTACAGGTTATAGTTACTAGAGAGGGGTCGTTGATCCAAGGAGTTATTCTGATTGAAGTTGGGAAGGATTTTTTTCCCCTAAAGTGAGGAAAATTGGCTTCTACCTCAGTTTTTTTTTTTTGCCTTCCTCTGGATCAACTTGCAGGATAACGGGCCGAACTGGACGGACAGAGGGCTTATTTCGGCCTTATGAACTATGTTACTATGTTTTATTAACCCCTTAAGGACTTAGAGCGTACCAGTACGCCCTATTTCCCGAATCCTTGAGGACTTAGGGCGTACCGGTACTGTCATGCCCCACTCTAACGATGTGCGGAGGTCGGCCAGGATAGCAGCACGAGTTTACTGTTTGTTTTGGTGCCGTGCTGGATCCGCCTCTCATCAGGTGCACTGGGTGGAGTCATTAGTTTAAATGGTCTCCAGCTAAGTGCTCTGAGCGGATTATACTGATCATTTTGGTCTGGGAAGTTTGGAGGGAAGGTTGGCTGTCAGTTCCTGCTCTTAGAAGATAAGTGTCATTTCTAGTTTGGTTGTTGGTGTCATCTATCCCATCCAGGTTTTGTGCGAGCAGGCTGCTCCTATCTCCCCACTTCACCATCTCAGGGAGTTCAGGGTTTTGTCAGTGCAGGCTGGAGGACACGGCAGACAGTCTGCCTGTGGGCTGAGCAGTGCAGGGAAAGAGGTCAGGGATAAACTAGGAGGTGACCCTTCCCCTGTCTCTCGTCCAGAGCCTGGTTGGTGTGTTATCTTTTATACTGTGCACGTCCGCCGTGACAGGTACGTCCTAAATTTAAATCGAGATTGCGGAGCTGCGGGGGTTAATCCGAACAGGATGCCGGCTGAAATCATTCAGCCGGCATCCTGTCACAACGCCAGGGGGGGTCATATGACCCCCCCGTATCGGCGATCGCCGCAAACCGGAGGTCAATTCAGACCTGCGGTTTGCTGCGTTTTCTGCAGTTTCTGATCCCCGCGGTCCCTGACCGCGGGGATCAGAAACTTTAGTGTGCCTAAAATATCGATTTTGCACCACCCCTGCATGATTTTTTGCTGGCGGGTAGTGCAGGGGGGGGGGGTTGTGGGCGGTGGGGGCGTTGCGGGAGGCGGGCGGTGCGGCAGGCGGGATCGCGATCCCCCGCCCGCCTCCTCTTGAAAATTCGTTGGTGTACAGTGGTTATACCAGAGTGTCAGAACATTGCTGACACTCTGGTATAAACAGCTGACATCTGTGCAGATGTCAGCCGTTTAACCCTTTGCATACCGCGGTCCGTACGGACCGCTGTATGGAAAAAGTTAACAGTAAGAGGGAGCTCCCTCCCTCTCCCATCGGGGGGCTGCTGTGCCTTTGCAGCCCCCCGATGGAGAAGGAGAGAGCCCCCAGGCAGCCCCCCTCCTTATTCTTCCCCGTCTGCGAAGTTGTGGCCACAACTGAGCAGACGGGGAAGGTTCCCATGGCAACAGGACGCTTTCTCAGGCATCCTGCTGTCCATGGTGCTGAACAGATCTGTGCTAAAGGCATAGATCTGTTCAGACAAAGTGTAAGTAAAATACAGTACAAAACACTATATAGTGTACTGTACTGTATTATACAGACATCAGACCCACTGGATCTTCAAGAACCAAGTGGGTCTGGGTAAAAAAAAAAGTAAAAAAGAAGTGAAAAAAAATCAAAAAACACATTTATCACTGATTAAAAATGAAAAAAAAAAAAATTCCCTACACATGTTTGGTATCGCCGCGTCCGTAACGACCTGATCTATAAAACGGTCATGTTACTTTCCCCGCACGGTGAACGCCATAAAAATAAAAAAATAAAAACTATGAGGAAATTGAAATTTTGCCCACCTTACTTCCCAAAAAAGGTAATAAAAGTGATCAAAAAAGTCACATGTACACCAAAATAGTACCAATCAAACCGTCATCTCATCCCGCAAAAATCATACCCTATCCAAGATAATCGCCCAAAAACTGAAAAAACTATGGCTCTTAGACTATGGAAACACTAAAACGTGATTTTTTTTTGTTTTAAAAATGAAATCATTGTGTAAAACTTACATAAATAAAAAAAATTGTATATATATTAGGTATCGCCGTGTCCGTGACAACCTGCTCTATGAAATTACCACATGATCTAACCTAAAGAAAAGACCGGCACTCGAGTCGTTTAGTAGAAGATGATGCTTTATTCCATCGGAGAAACAGAGCAGAGAACAAGCAAGCGACACGTGTTTCGGCTCAGATTAGAGCCTTTGTCATATTACCATGACTACCATAGTCAACATATCATTATGCGCAACAATTATCAGCATTGTTGCTACATGGATCAAACGCAGTGAATTCAATACATTGTTGTAACATAGTTGCAATGGAATTGCAGTATAACTGGATATTTCAATAATATGACAGCAACTAAATATTACCTTTTATATCTGTGAGGAAAATGAATACACAAATCCATGAAAAGAAAAAGAAAAAAGAAAATAGAAATAGCCGACAGTATAAGACAGCTAAAGGCAGCATCCATAGAGATCTCATGTTGTATAGGGTTTTTTCACATATAGATTGGAGCTAGCTCTGTCTTTATTTTCTCTATTTATTTTTTCTGTGACTAAAGAGGGAAAAAAAAATATATATATAAAAAAAAAATTTATGTATATATAAAAAAGGGAATAATCTTATCTTAAGCTAATAATTATTACTTCACAAAAATGCATTTAAATCATACTCTCGATTGAGACCTCTCAGTTCAAGAGTCTGCAGAGTATGTATCCAGAAACTTTCACGTTTTTTAAGCGTGAGCACTCTGTTGCCTCCTCTTCCTGCTGGCAACACTTGCTCAATGATCTGAAATCTAAGTTGTGAAACATTATGAGAACATCTATCAAAATGAAGGGGAACTGGCAATAGCAGATTTTTCTTCCGTATAGTAGATTTATGATTGCTGAATCTGTCCTTCATTCTGGTAGATGTCTCTCCAATGTATATAAGGCCACAAGGGCACTTTAACAAATAAATGACAAAATTACTGTCACAGGTAAAAAAACCTTGTACAGGAAATTTTTTACCTGTGTGCGGATGAGAGAAAGTTTCACCTCCTAATTACCGCCGAACAATGAACACACTGTAGACAAGGAAAGGTTCCCTTTTTTGGAGTGCTAAGAAAAAGCTGACGTGGCATATTTGTGGTGCCTCCTATGTCCGCTTTTACAATCGTGTCAGGAATGTTTTTAGTTCTCTTGTAGCAGATCATGGGGACATCACAAAATTCACTAATATCTGGGTAGGCTGCACGCATAATTCCCCAATGCTTGTTAATAACATGGCGAAATTTATTTATCCAAGGATGATATTTCACAATAAAGGGTAAACGTTTAGTATCTCTACTGGATTTTTGAGTCCCCTGACTAGTGCATTTCTTTAATTCAGAATCTAACAAAGGTCTGGGATAGCCTCTGGAAGAAAACTTGTCTGCCATCTCACTCAATCTAGTATCTCTAACAGGTTCATCTGATACAATCCTCTTTATCCGATGAAACTGTGAGTACGGTAAAGATTTCTTGACAAAAGGTGAATGGTTACTTGAATAATGTAGCAAACTATTTTTGTCAGTTTTTTTTATATATAAATCAGTATGTATCTGATTATCCTGACCGATTATCACCAGTGTGTCAAGAAAATTGATCTGATGTAAATCACTTTGAATTGTAAAGGATAACTCTGGCCATATGTTGTTCAATTCCTGGAAAAAGTTATGGAGGGACTCAATGCCGCCACGCCATATGCAAAAGATGTCGTCTATAAAACGACGCCAAAATATACAATGCTGTATGTATAGTAAATTTGTATATACAAAAAAAATTTCAAACCAAATCATGTAGCTATTTGCGTATGGCGGTGCGGCATGTGAGCCCATCGCGGTCCCCCGCTTCTAACCTGTCAGATGAATGTTGTAAATAACAACAAAAAAAAAACGTGTCAAAAAAGCTATTTCTTGTTATCTTGCCGCACAAAAAAGTGTAATATAGAGCAACCAAAAATCATATGTACCCTAAACTAGTACCAACAAAACTGCCACCCTATCCCGTAGTTTCTAAAATGGAGTCACTTTTTTGGAGTTTCTACTCTAGGGGTGCATCAGGGGGCTTCAAATGGGACATGGTGTAAAAAAAAACAGTCCAGCAAAATCTGCCTTCCAAAAACCGTATGGCATTCCTTTCCTTCTGCGGCCTGCCGTGTGCCCGTACAGCGGTTTACGACCACATATGGGGTGTTTCTGTAAACTACAGAATCAGGGCCATAAATAATGAGTTTTGTTTGGCTGTTAACCCTTGCTTTGTAACTGGAAAAAAAATATTAAGATGGAAAATCTGCCAAAAAAGTGAAATTTTGAAATTGTATCTCTATTTTCCATAAAATCTTGTGCAACACCTAAAGGGTTAACAAAGTTTGTAAAATCAGTTTTGAATACCTTGAGGGGTGTAGTTTCTTAGATGGGGTCACTTTTATGGAGTTTCTACTCTAGGGGTGCATCAGGGGGGCTTCAAATGGGACATGGTGTCAAAAAACCAGTCCAGCAAAATCTGGCTTCCAAAAACCATACGGCGCACCTTTCCCTCTACGCCCTACTGTGTGCCCGTACAGTAGTTTACGGCCACATATGGGGTGTTTCTGTAAATGGCAGAGTCAGGGCAATAAAGATACAGTCTTGTTTGGCTGTTAACCCTTGCTTTTTTAGTGGAAAAAATGGGTTAAAATGGAAAATTAGGCAAAAAAATGAAATTCTCTAATTTCATCCCCATTTGCAAATAACTCTTGTGCAACACCTAAAGGGTTAACGAATTTGTAAAATCAGTTTTGAATACCTTGAGGGGTGTAGTTTATAGAATAGGGTCATTTTTGGGCGGTTTCTATTATGTAAGCCTCGCAAAGCGACTTCAGACCTGTAGTGGTCCCTAAAAATTGGGTTTTTGTAAATTTCAGAAAAATTTTAAGATTTGCTTCTAAACTTCTAAGCCTTGTAACATCCCCAAAAAATAAAATATCATTCCCAAAATAATTCAAACATGAAGTAGACATATGGGGAATGTAAAGTCATCACAATTTTTGGGGGTATTACTATGTATTACAGAAGTAGAGAAACTGAAACGTTGAAATTTTGCAAATTTTTCAAAATTTTTGGTAAATTAGGTATTTTTTTAATGCAAAAAAATAAAAAAAATTGACTTCATTTTACCAGTGTCATGAAGTACAATATGTGACGAAAAAACAATCTCAGAATGGCCTGGATAAGTCAAAGTGTTTTAAAGTTATCAGCACTTAAAGTGACACTGGTCAGATTTGCAAAAAATGGCCAAGTCCTTAAGGTGAAATAGGGCTGAGTCCTTAAGGGGTTAAAGCCCTGCAGCGAAAACTTGGAAACAAATGGGACACCCGAGGACTGCAATAGTCTTCTCAGGAAGGTCCTGCTAATTAGCCCACTATGAAGAGGAAGTCTCTGGTGTTATATAAATCCCAAGGAATTTGATAGATTGGGAAGTCCACTGAAATGGAGATGTTTGCTGAAGTGCGATACTAAAAAGAACTTGCAACTGAGTAAAATTAATTTTAAAATTGGATAAAGATCCAAAATAGTCTAAAATGGAAGTAATAGCTGGAAGGCTTCAGACAGATTTGTGAGAATCATCACATCGTCGCTGTGTGGTGATCCCCTTCACCCGGTCATCCTGACGAAGAGCCTGCAGCACTGATTCTATAGGGGCACAAGGGGCGCCCCGTCTAGTGCCATTGTTTATTGAAAATGGCATTAACCCCGAGCAGCCAGGGAATCGTACAAGGCCGTGATTGTGTAGTAATGCCAACTCTAGTAAGAGCTCTGGTTAGGGTTGAGCGAATCGGGTTCAGATTGCCTCTTTAACGAAGCCGAGTTCAGCTTCATATTTTAATACAGTAATTTATGCAAATAAACGAAGTGACACGCGATAGAGGCGAGACAAAGTAAGTCTGGTAATATTTGCTGAAACTCTGGAGGCAATACATTTTGCGGTAGGACGGAGCAGATATTCTTAACAAAGTTTTTAAAAGAACCGGGTTTGGATACAGCAATCCGAACCCATTTCGCTTCACCCTAGCTCTCAAGAAAAAACTGTCCACCTGATCAAAGGCCTTCTCGACATCTGTGCCAAGAACCAAAGGGATGGAAGAGTCCTTCACATACTGAAGCAAGTGGAGAAGTTGGGGTGTATTCATTTTACCCACCTGTTCAGGGGCGATAAGACGGGGGAGCCGAGGTTTAAGTCATTATTTCATAAAGAGATGGGCCTACAGCTCACAAATTGGGTGGGATCTGTATTCTCATTGTAACGGATCTCCTGGCACCCCGACCCGGTACCTCAGTCGAATGATGTTCCTAGCGCTTCCCAAGGTTGACACCGTAAACACTGCAGACCCCACGAACCGCCGAAGCTTGGTTGAGGTCTCGCCGTCTCCTACCCACCCTGGACCTACGACAAGGCTCCAGGCTCCAGTGGGTAAACCTCTCCTAAAACCAGAGAGCAGGAACAGCTCTTACAAGAGCTAGGAGTTATAGCCCGGGGAGTATACAGCGTATAGCAATCCACATACACATGAGACGAGGCTCTATGTTGAATGTAAAACAGGAACTCTTTGTTGAACACACAAGCATTATACACTTAACTTATACACATTTTCCAACAAGGTTACCACCCCAATGGACCTGGTTGGAAACTGAGGACATGAACTAGCAGCCAATCCTTTACAGCTTTACAGTAAAACACTCCCATACAAAATCCTCCCCTCTGCCTGTGATACAATTACCTTACACAATGGGTTGATGTAATTATCACAGGCAGGAGAATACACAATGTCTTCTGTCCTGGAGACAACCGAGGAGTAATTCAATTATCTCTCAGGACAAATGGAAATCGCCAATACACACGTGGAGACAATAGGACAGACATCACTATTCAAATATACAATGTCCCAACCATTACAGTAAATATAGACATTTAACATATCCCCAGATGGCTTGGATCTGAGCGCTCAATATATCCAAACAGCGCTCAGATGCTACAAACACAGTCAAATCGCCATGGGGTTTAAGTTTAGCATGGGCTGATGAGAGGGCCCATAATCCTGGGGCAAGAGGCTGGCAACCAGGCTTCTCCACCACCCAGTGGCAAGGTTGGTTTCGCCACACTCATTAAGGACAATGTGCAGGGAGAGCAGCATTACAGACCTGGAGGAGATGGGGCAGAAGAAGCGTCCTAAAAGTCCTATAATATGGGATAGGCAGTCCGTCAGGGCCAGGTGATCTATCAAACAAACTCCTGGAGGGTAAAGGGCCTGGTCCGATGTAAAGCTTGCTGGTCAGTAATAGATTGCAGTGTGAGGGAATGCAACCACGACTAGATTGGGGATTTGGATTTAGGAGATGTGGAGGGGGAAGGCAGAGCCCTAAGATTATCTCACTCACTGTAATAAGTGCTGAATTGCTTCGCATTTAGCTCAGTAATACACAACGAATGTGCCGAAGATGTTTAAAGCATCTTAATCTGAGCTAGAAGTTTGGAAGCTTTGTTCCCAGCTGCATAATATGTAAATTGTGTGGATAGAAGCTCTTCTTTAATCCAGTGCACAACTGATCCACCTGGTGAAGAACCTCCAGGGATAAGTGAGGTTTGTGTCGAGATTCCAACTTCTCTTCAAGTTCCACCATTGACATCTGTCTAGCTTCGTTGAGGTAAGCACCCAGGGCTATCAAATGGCCCCTAATGACTGGTTTATGGGCCTCCCAGACTAAGGGCCCTTTACACGGGCCGATGAATAGCACAGATTATCGCTAACGAGCGTTCATAATGGCGCTAGATCAGGCAGTGTAAATGTGCGGCCGATTACCCAATGAAAGACCTAAACGCTCGTTCATCATGTAATCTCGTCTTTTGTGCCCACGCATAAATGATCGTTTAGCGGCAGCAGATTACACAGTGTAAACACCACCTCCTGCCGCCAAACAACGAGTTCTTATTGGGAAGAGCAGTGGCATACTCTGGAGGAGATCGCTGCATGCAAATGTGTCTCCTCCACTAGTGATCCACAGATTGTCGGCAACACTTCCTTCCCCATTATCTGCAGTAATATTGTCCCTTGTAACCAGGGCCGGTGCAAGGATTTTTGCCGCCCTAGGCAAGATAAAAATTGCCACCCCCCCCTCCCCCCCCCCCTTATCAGATGATCTGCCCATATCATGACATCACATATGTTCCACCCCTTTCTCAGCTTTTAAATTAAAAGAACTGCTATGTTTCCCTTACGGTTAATCCAGCTTCTTGTAGACGTCTCTTTTTGCGGAACGGAATTGCGGATCCATACATTTCTATGGGGTCGCACGACGTGCGGCCCCGATTCAGAATTCCGGACCCGGATCCGCAATTCCGATCCTGAAAAAAATAGAACATGTCCTATTCTCTTAGTGCCGGCAAAATGCGGAACGCACATTGCCGCTGTCCGTGTTTTGTGGATCCGCAAAACACACACGGATGTGTGAATGGACCCTAAATGTGAGGTAAATTAGTTTCCAATGTAGTATTAATAATTAAACAATTACATAATAAAAATATTGCATTGTCTACTGACCACCAGGACAATAAGATGATCTGGTCTCTGGCTGCAGTCTGGCTCTTGGTCTGGCTCTGGGGACTCCCTTGTCACTCTCTCCCCCCCCCCCCCTCCCTTGTCACTCTCTCCCCCCCCTCCCTTGTCACTCTCTCCCCCCCCTCCCTTGTCACTCTCTCCCCCCCCTTATCACTCTCTCCCCCCCCCTCCCTTGTCACTCTCTCCCCCCCCTCCCTTGTCACTCTCTTCCCCCCTCCCTTATCACTCTCTCCCCCCCTCCCTTGTCACTCTCTCCCCCCCCCTCCCTTGTCACTCTCTCTCCCCCCCTCCCTTGTCACTCCCCCCCCTCCCTTGTCACTCTCATTCTACCCCTCCCTCCCTTGTCACTCTCATTCTACCCCCCTCCCTTGTCACTCTCTTCTCCCCCCCCCCTCCCTTGTCACTCTCTTCCCCCCCCTCCCTTGTCACTCTCTTCTCCCCCCCCCTCCCTTGTCACTCTCTTCCCCCCCTCCCTTGTCTCTCTCTCCCCCCCTCCCTTGTCACTCTCTTTCCCCCCCCTCCCTTGTCTCTCTCTTCCCCCCCTCCCTTGTCACTCTCTCCCCCCCTCCCTTGTCACTCTCTCCCCCCCTCCCTTGTCACTCTCTTCCCCCCCTCCCTTGTTACTCTCTTCCCCCCCCTCCCTTGTCACTCTCTCCCCCCCTCCCTTGTCACTCTCTCCCCCCCTCCCTTGTCACTCTCTTCCCCCCTCCCTTGTCACTCTCTTCTCCCCCCCCTCCCTTGTCACTCTCTTCTCCCCCCCCTCCCTTGTCACTCTCTCCCCCCCTCCCTTGTCACTCTCTCCCCCCCTCCCTTGTCACTCTCTTCCCCCCTCCCTTGTTACTCTCTTCCCCCCCTCCCTTGTCACTCTCTTCCCCCCCTCCCTTGTCACTCTCTTCCCCCCCCCTCCCTTGTCACTCTCTTCCCCCCCTCCCTTGTTACTCTCTTCCCCCCCCCCCCTCCCTTGTCACTCTCTCCCCCCCTCCCTTGTCACTCTCTTCCCCCCCTCCCTTGTCACTCTCTTCTCCCCCCCCTCCCTTGTCACTCTCTTCTCCCCCCCCCCCCCCTCCCTTGTCACTCTCTTCTCCCCCTCCCTTGTCACTCTCTTCCCCCCTCCCTTGTCACTCTCTTTCCCCCCCTCCCTTGTCACTCTCTTCCCCCCCTCCCTTGTCACTCTCTTCCCCCCTCCCTTGTCACTCTCTTCCCCCCCCTCCCTTGTCACTCTCTTCCCCCCCCTCCCTTGTCACTCTCTTCTCCCCCCTCCCTTGTCACTCTCTTCCCCCCCCTCCCTTGTCACTCTCTTCCCCCCCTCCCTTGTCACTCTCTTCTCCCCCCCCCTCCCTTGTCACTCTCTTCCCCCCCCCCTCCCTTGTCTCTCTCTTCCCCCCCCCTCCCTTGTCACTCTCTTCCCCTCTCCCTTGTCACTCTCTCCCCCCTCCCTTGTCACTCTCTTTCCCCCCCCTCCCTTGTCTCTCTCTTCCCCTCTCCCTTGTCACTCTCTCCCCCCTCCCTTGTCACTCTCTCCCCCCTCCCTTGTCACTCTCTTCCCCCCCTCCCTTGTCACTCTCTTCCCCCCCCCTCCCTTGTCACTCTCTTCCCCCCCCTCCCTTGTCACTCTCTTCCCCCCTCCCTTGTCACTCTCTCCCCCCCTCCCTTGTCACTCTCTTCTCCCCCCTCCCTCCCTTGTCACTCTCTTCCCCCCTCCCTTGTCACTCTCTTCTCCCCCCCCTCCCTTGTCACTCTCTTCTTCCCCCCCCTCCCTTGTCACTCTCTTCCCCCCCTCCCTTGTCACTCTCTTCCCCCCCCCTCCCTTGTCACTCTCTCCCCCCCCCCCCCTCCCTTGTCACTCTCTTCCCCCCCCTCCCTTGTCACTCTCTTCCCCCCCCCTCCCTTGTCACTCTCTTCCCCCCCCCTCCCTTGTCACTCTCTTCCCCCCCCTCCCTTGTCACTCTCTTCCCCCCCCTCCCTTGTCACTCTCTTCCCCCCTCCCTTGTCACTCTCTTCCCCCCCCTCCCTTGTCACTCTCTTCCCCCCTCCCTTGTCACTCTCTTCTCCCCCCCCTCCCTTGTCACTCTCTTCCCCCCTCCCTTGTCACTCTCTTCCCCCCCCTCCCTTGTCACTCTCTTCCCCCCTCCCTTGTCACTCTCTTCTTCCCCCCCCTCCCTTGTCACTCTCTTCCCCCCCTCCCTTGTCACTCTCTTCCCCCCCCTCCCTTGTCACTCTCTCCCCCCCCCTCCCTTGTCACTCTCTTCCCCCCCCTCCCTTGTCACTCTCTTCCCCCCCCCTCCCTTGTCACTCTCTTCCCCCCCCTCCCTTGTCACTCTCTTCCCCCCCCTCCCTTGTCACTCTCTTCCCCCCCCTCCCTTGTCACTCTCTTCCCCCCCCCCTCCCTTGTCACTCTCTTCCCCCCCCCTCCCTTGTCACTCTCTTCCCCCCCCCTCCCTTGTCACTCTCTTCCCCCCCCTCCCTTGTCACTCTCTTCCCCCCTCCCTTGTCACTCTCTTCCCCCCCCTCCCTTGTCACTCTCTTCCCCCCTCCCTTGTCACTCTCTTCTCCCCCCCTCCCTTGTCACTCTCATTCTACCCCCACCTCTAATGTAGCGTGGCCGAGCTCTGTACAGGAGCATTTATTTCCTGTACCCGGCCGGACTGACAGGAAGTGCACACTAAGTGAGCACTTCTTGTCAGTCCGGCCGGGTACAGGAAACAAAAGCTCCTGTACCGCGGACCGAACAGAGCTCGGCCACGGACAGCACAGAGCAGACACAGCATGACAGCAGCCAGGCTGCGCAGCACTGAGCCGGCGGCCGGAGATTCTTTAGAGCGGCAAACGCTCAGCCGCTCAGGAGGCGCAGCATGAGGGGCACCGCCGGCCGCCCGATCTTATATAACCAACTTTTTTTTTTGTTTCACACCGCAATGGACGCCCCCTGCTAAATGGCGGCCTAGGCGACTGCCTAAGTCACCTTACTGGTGGCGCCGGCCCTGCTTGTAACCTTTATTCCGCTCGGGAAGAATTCAGTCCCATGTATTCTGAAAGAACTCCCTCAATTAGTTTACCAGGGTACAGTTCAGACACCATCTGTGAGGGAGGCCTAAAAACCTGGATCCATCACCCATTGACTTTCAATGTATTTAGTGACGGATCAGGTTTTTTTCCATTTTGATTTCACACAACTGCACCCTAACAGAACGGCTGCCTCCTGATGTGCAAAATCAAAACGGATCCGTTCAATTCCGGTATTGAGATCCTCTGCCAGATCTCAATACCGGATTTAACAACACAAGTGTGAAAGTAGCCTAAGTCAAAAAGTAACCAGCATTTAGAACGCAGCTTCCTCATTCCAAGCAGAACAAAAATCCAAAAAAGGAAACAATATTGAGACCAACAGTGGTCGTGAGGGAAGGAACTTTGCATCCACACGGCCTCATCCGGGACAGCAATATCAGAGGCTATGTCAGACCAAAACATGGGCAACTAGATAAACTTTGCCATTGTTCGGATTCCATTAACAGTATTTAGCCAAAGTAGAGCCAAGAAGGAATCGTCCAAGGTCCCTTCCAGATCAGAACGGAGCTTCTGTGGTGTAATCCGGCTGGTCCTCGCTTTCAGGCTCTTGTTATTTGACTGAGGTCACCGGCGTCCAAGGAATTACTAACAGTAGCTGAGAGAGAGTGGCGATATTTTGGGCCTGGCACTAATCGACTATGGCCAAAGCTTCTATCTCATGGGCATCATAAATACGCTGCAAATCCGCATGCGCTCCGATCACCACCTTCTGGCCAGGAGGGTTGACCAGCAACCGAAAGGGATGCACCCGCCGGTGAGTCATTTTCCTGCTCCTAAGTATGTCCAACAAAGGACCCAAATGGTTCTGCTTACCCAAAGTCATAGGGGCCGGATCATGGTAGATGGCCACCGCGGAACCCTGATAGTCCAAAGAAGAAACCGTACGTGACTCTCTGGCCACCTCATGCTGCTCTGGGAGAGGTCTTAATGCTCTATGTACTTGGTCCATAGTAAGGTCCCCAGCAGGTTAGTAAAGATGCTAACAAGCGTTTGTGTAAGCCAACTGTTTCAGGGAGGCCTTTAAACCAGTGTCCATGGTTGTCCTCGTCTTCCAGCATGGAGTATAGGTAACTCACATGTTCCAGGTTATGGGAGACCGCTGTATTGAAGTCGACAACAGCCGTTTGAGAGGTCTCAATGGCCTCTAATCTGGGGGGGCTTATGCTGGAAGTCTTGCTTAATATCTTTTAGTTCAAGAACCAGAGGTTCCAGGGATTGTGAAAGAAGGTTCTTGAGAAATGACTTAAAGGGGTTCTCCAGGAATTAAAAAAATGAAAATACTTAAATATTATTTTATGATAAATCTATTCACAAATACCTTTCGTTACTTAGAATAGCTTGTTTTGTCTGAGGAGCAATTATTAGGAGAAATAAAATGGCTGCCGTCCTATCAGTACACACAAAACCTGTCCTAATCACAAAGGAGGACAAGTTATTTCCCCACAATGAGCCATAGTGCTGCCTCCTCCTCCTCCTCTCTGCTTGTCAGGAATCATGATCCTGAATACAGGTGAATCTCTGTGGGAATGGAGATGATGAGGAGACATCAGAGGAGGGTGGAGGTAATGAGGAGCAGCACTTGTATGCAGTCTCCATTACCACAGCCTGTCCTGTCCGTCCTCTCTGTACCTCAGTGTTGTAAAGTAACTTGTCCTCATGTGTCATCAGGATTTTACACTGGCTGAGGAGGGTCCAGCTGATTCGGACTCCCCGTATCCAGCAAGGAAAGTGAACCCATTTCTGGGAATCTGTCCACAGTCGGGAAGTCTTCACTTTCACTTTTGCCGTGCTGTTTTGAGTCTCATGATTCCAGTTCTGTCCAGGTCACTTAAGGGCTGCACAATTACTGGCAATACGTCCGGGATGGCTGCAGTTGTAGTAGCCCTGCTGCCCCCTCCTCTTCCATCTTCCCAGAGGTTTGCACTGCTTGGAGCGATGGGTTCCAGGCTCTGATATCACCATTGATACCACTGCCTGTGTCTTCTGTCTGTAGTGTCACATACGGTCTACAAACACCTCCCGCATCTTACGTGTAGTACATCTGCTGCGCTCCAGAGCAGCTGTAACATAAAGGGGCAGAGGCAATTATACTACAGTTATCAGAGGAGTCTAGGGTGGTCAGATGTCCGGATTTAGGCCAGACCGTCTGGTTTTTAGACTCCTGGTCCTCTGTCTGGCGCAAGGCCAGGGCGGCCAGAAATCCCCTTTTTTTGTGGTTATGGGTGATGGGTCAGGCAATGCAGGCATTGTCACTTTAAGAAGCCGGACCCTACTCACTCACTGGCCCATCCACGATCCCACCACCACCACGTTCCAGCCAACACTTGACACCACCTCGCTCTCTCTGACCGTTAAGCATAGTCCCTGTCATCAGGCAGCGTTCAGCAGTAGTCAGCCTGAGCCAGCCCACTAGGCATTAGGGCCAGGTACTTACTACGTACCATCTGGATTCTTCTGATATACATACAGTCATCTTCCTGCATATGCTGGTATAACCTGGGTATCTCCTGTATATAGTGATATATGTACACCTGGTATCAGTTATACATCTCCTTGTATATAGTGATATGGAGCATGCTGCATGCTGGTATAACCTGGGTATCTCCTGTATATAATTATATATGTACGGCTGGTATAACCTGGGCATCTCCTGTATATAATTATATATGTGCAGCAGGTATAAGTTATACATCTTCTTGTAAATAGTGATATGGACCATGCTGGTATAACCTGGGCATCTCCTGTATATAATTATATATGTACAGCTGGTATAACCTGGGTATCTCCTGTATATAATTATATATGTACAGCTGGTATAACCCGGGTATCTCCTGTATATAATTATATATGTACAGCTGGTATAACCTGGGCATCTCCTGTATATAATTATATATGTACAGCTGGTATAACCTGGGTATCTCCTGTATATAATTATATATGTACAGCTGGTATAACCTGGGTATCTCCTGTATATAATTATATATGTACAGCTGGTATAAGTTATACATCTCCTTGTATATAGTGATATGGAGCATGCTGGTATAACCTGGGTATCTCCTGTATATAATTATATATGTACAGCTGGTATAACTTGGGTATCTTCTGTATATAATATTATATGTACAGCTGGTATAACCTGGGTATCTCCTGTATATAATTATACAGTATATGTGCAGCTGGTATCCGTTATACATCTCCTTGTATATACAGGGAGTGCAGAATTATTAGGCAAGTTGTATTTTTGAGGATTAATTTTATTATTGAACAACAACCATGTTCTCAATGAACCCAAAAAACTCATTAATATCAAAGATGAATATTTTTGGAAGTAGTTTTTAGTTTGTTTTTAGTTTTAGCTATTTTAGGGGGATATCTGTGTGTGCAGGTGACTATTACTGTGCATAATTATTAGGCAACTTAACAAAAAACAAATATATACCCATTTCAATTATTTATTTTTACCAGTGAAACCAATATAACATCTCAACATTCACAAATATACATTTCTGACATTCAAAAACAAAACAAAAACAAATCGGTGACCAATATAGCCACCTTTCTTTGCAAGGACACTCAAAAGCCTGCCATCCATGGATTCTGTCAGTGTTTTGATCTGTTCACCATCAACATTGCGTGCAGCAGCAACCACAGCCTCCCAGACACTGTTCAGAGAGGTGTACTGTTTTCCCTCCTTGTAAATCTCACATTTGATGATGGACCACAGGTTCTCAATGGGGTTCAGATCAGGTGAACAAGGAGGCCATGTCATTAGATTTTCTTCTTTTATACCCTTTCTTGCCAGCCACGCTGTGGAGTACTTGGACGCGTGTGATGGAGCATTGTCCTGCATGAAAATCATGTTTTTCTTGAAGGATGCAGACTTCTTCCTGTACCACTGCTTGAAGAAGGTGTCTTCCAGAAACTGGCAGTAGGACTGGGAGTTGAGCTTGACTCCATCCTCAACCCGAAAAGGCCCCACAAGCTCATCTTTGATGATACCAGCCCAAACCAGTACTCCACCTCCACCTTGCTGGCGTCTGAGTCGGACTGGAGCTCTCTGCTCTTTACCAATCCAGCCACGGGCCCATCCATCTGGCCCATCAAGACTCACTCTCATTTCATCAGTCCATAAAACCTTAGAAAAATCAGTCTTGAGATATTTCTTGGCCCAGTCTTGACGTTTCAGCTTGTGTGTCTTGTTCAGTGGTGGTCGTCTTTCAGCCTTTCTTACCTTGGCCATGTCTCTGAGTATTGCACACCTTGTGCTTTTGGGCACTCCAGTGATGTTGCAGCTCTGAAATATGGCCAAACTGTTGGCAAGTGGCATCTTGGCAGCTGCACGCTTGACTTTTCTCAGTTCATGGGCAGTTATTTTGCGCCTTGGTTTTTCCACACGCTTCTTGCGACCCTGTTGACTATTTTGAATGAAACGCTTGATTGTTCGATGATCACGCTTCAGAAGCTTTGCAATTTTAAGAGTGCTGCATCCCTCTGCAAGATATCTCACTATTTGTGACTTTTCTGAGCCTGTCAAGTCCTTCTTTTGACCCATTTTGCCAAAGGAAAGGAAGTTGCCTAATAATTATGCACACCTGATATAGGGTGTTGATGTCATTAGACCACACCCCTTCTCATTACAGAGATGCACATCACCTAATATGCTTAATTGGTAGTAGGCTTTCGAGCCTATACAGCTTGGAGTAAGACAACATGCATAAAGAGGATGATGTGGTCAAAATACTCATTTGCCTAATAATTCTGCACGCAGTGTAGTGATATGGAGCATGCTGCTATAACCTGGGTATCTCCTGTATATAGTGATATGGAGCATGCTGGTATAACCTGGGTATCTTCTGTATATAATATTATATGTGTAAATAAATTGGTCAATCAGGGAGGACGGGTAGTGATGTACCCAACCCTGAATACTGCTCCAATGCTAAGAAATAGAAACTAGAAAGGGGCAGTCACTAAATAAAACGTAACTTTTAATAGTATAAAGAGGTAAAAATTAAGCCCCTACAGACAAACAAACAAATATTAATGGACTCGAAGCTCAACTGGTCATTGGTGAAGGACCGTCAAGAGCACTGAGTATAACCATCAAAAGGCTGGGTGGACACAGAAAGACAAAAAACTATTGTCTCACCATTGTAGAAAATATGTTTCCACACCAAGTGTCACGGATGGCACCTAAACCGGACTGGCGGGTGGCTGGTGAGGCCCAAGGGGGGGGTTGGATGTCAACTAACCCTATCAATCCCTACTTGGCCTAGTCCACCCTATATACTCCTAGATACGGGGGCCAAAAAACCCCTCTGGTAATATCTATTTGCCCCGTGTCCCCTGAAGAATCTAGGGGCTCATATTGATGAAACGTATCGGGACACCCCTTTTTTTCATGTGTATACCTGAACCTGATCCTACTCTAGAGACCCTAAAAGGCCCTGTACAGAGTATAAACGTAAATGGAAAATGTGCCAGATCCGGGGGCTAAAAAATCTTACATAGGTATACAAATGAAAAAGAGGGATTGGCCCGACGCGTTTCATCAATATGAGCCCCTAGATTCTTCAGGGGACACGGGGCAAACAAATATTACCGGAGGCGGCGTACGGCACAGCAATGGAGTGTAACCTAGAACAAAACACATAACAGAAAAAAACCAGTAAGAATAGTGACAAAAAGACCTCAGCCCCATCAGTAAGTGATGAGAGGAGGTGACACTCACTATTAGGTGACCGTGGACAGCGTATGGCTGTATACCAGGGAGGGGGATCACCGAGGTCATGGTGTCCCCTCTAGATGGATAGTCCGGCAGCATCTATGGCTGCACAGCCGAAATATAAGCAGGGGCCAGGTAGAGCGCATGCGCCCGGCGTTCTCCGTCGTCACGTGACTGGGCTCTGGGCAATGACCTCAGAGGGTGCACCGGTGATCGGGCGTCATGCGGTGACGTAGTCACGCATGTGCACAATCGTACCGGCGGATCACTAAGGCTGGCACCCAGGAGGATGTCCAGGTGTAAACGTAGCCTCAAAAACATAATCAAATGGTGACGTATAGAGAGGATGCGGTGACCGCCGGTAACATTAGGCCAATAAAGAGCCTGGTAAGTGCTCGGTATGGCACAGAATGTAGAGAACGCCTCCTGGTGGTCGCTAACGGTATGGGTGGCCAGACAGGAGGACAATACTTCTACGGTGGAACACAGAAAAGGGGAGGAGGAGCGCCTCGAACGACTATTCGAGAGACGTGGTAGAACGCCAATGTGTTGAGGGAAATAGTAAAGGAACCCTCAAAGCCGACCAGAGAACGGGATATTATTTGGCAGGAGAAAAAATCATGGCCTAAACAGGGATACTGGCGACTGCCCTACCGGAAATCAGCTAGGGCCAGAAATGAGCGCACACAGAGCCACAGCGCATCCAAAAGGAATCATAAGAAGCAGCCGAAATGTAACTGCTCGTTCAAGCCGTGGGGGGTGGAAGTATTGAGTGTAAATATCCACCAGCACTCTCTGGAGGATAGGCTTATCACAAATCCCCCGCCCCCCCCCAAACCCCCCCCCCCCGTTGTGTTTTTTTTTGATGTGTTCAATGGCCATAAATCGAACCGATGAGGTACGGCCGTTGTGGGAAGACTACATGTCGCACTATGGGAGTATCCCTATTGCTGCGTATGTCGCTGACATGTTCACACATGCGCTTGCGCAATTTCCTTTGAGTCTTACCCACATAACGTAAACCACATACACAGGTGAGGAGGTAAATTACACCAGTCGTAGGACAATTAATGAAGTCTCGTATGTAGTAAACAGTATCAGCCGGTTCCCCTCTAAAGGATTTGCCTTGTATAAGAAGGTCACAGAAGCCACAATGGCCGCATCTGTAGCAGCCTGTCACGGGTTTATCAAGCCACGTGCGGGGTCTATCTGGGGGACTGAAGTGACTATGTACTAGTTTGTCCCTCAGATTGTTGCCTCTCCCGAAAGTCACAGATACATGGGGACTGAGGACCTCAGACAAATCCGGGTCCATCAATATGGTGTCCCATTGGCGTTCTAGAACGCTTTTTACCTGAGATGCAGCCGCATCATATGTCCCTATGATTTGTACGATTTCCTGAGATCTTTGGGCTGCATGTATGGTGGGATGGAGAAGTTCAGTGCATGTAAGCCCCTGTGCACGTTGGTAGGCAGATCTTAAAGTCTTGTCAGGACACCCCCTTTCCTGGAACCTAGTTCTTAGGTTCCGCGCCTGGCGTTGGAACTCTACCTTGAGCAATTCCTTTTTAATCTCAGGTATTGTCCAGTAGGTATCCCTCTCTTAAGAGGGACAGGGTGACAGCTGTCCCATCTGAGGAGAGAATTTGTCGCTGTTGGTTTACGGTAAATGGACGTTTGTAAGCCACCCTCACTGTCCCTCAATATAGAGACATCCAGGAAGGGGAGGCAGTCCCTCTCAGTTACAGAGGTAAACCTGAGATTAAAAACATTGTGGTTAAGCCCAGAAACAAATCTGTTGAATTCCCTCTCTGGCCCGCTCCATAGTACAAAAATATCATCAATGTAGCGGGACCAGAGGGCAATGTAGTCCGTAGACCACTGTGATGGTTCCCCAAATGCAACAGACTCTTCCCACCAGCCCAGGAGCAAATTCGCATAGGACGGCGCACAGGAACTGGCCGTAGCGGTGCCCCTGAGCTGGTGGTACATCCGGCCATCAAACAAAAAGAAGTCACTGGATAGGACAAAATTCAACAGTTCTAGGGTAAAGTTGTTATGCATCAAGAACTTTTGGCCCCTGGTCTTCAAGAAATGAGCAGTGGCCTCTAGCCCTTCTCGTGAGGGATAGATGAGTAGAGTGCCTCTACGTCAATGGAGGCCACGGGTTTACTGAGAAGGTCTCCTGTATCCCTCACGTAGGAGGGTAGGGACTGCACAAAAGGGCGTAAGACTTGGTCCACGAAAATACCACAGTTTTGTGATAAGCTACCCACCCCAGAGACGATGGGTCATCCCTTGATGGGGGAGGTACCCTTGTGGACCTTCGGTAGACAATAAAAGGTGGCTGTAACTGGATGGTGGGGATAAAGGAAGTCATATTCCTCATTGCTGATTAAGCTATCAGATTCGTCTTGCTGTAAAATCTGCCGTAGTGTCCCTGTAGTCTGCCAGTGGGATCACCAGGGAGGATTTCGTAACCAGTTTTATCCTCGAGAATGGTCAGACACATTTCTTTATAAGCTGGTGTGTCCATGATGACTATATTACCTCCCTTATCTGATGGTTTGATCGTGATGTTTTTGTCTGTCTCTAGGGCTTTAATGGCAAATCTCTCTTCCTTACTACAATTGTACCTAGAGGGAACGGAACAAAGAGCGGAGAGTTCAGAGAAAACATCAACACATGAGACATCTCCTACGGGGGGCATCTTAGTGCTTTTATTTTTCAAAGAGGTGAATGGACCCACCCCTTCAGCCTTGGTAGGTGTGCTGTCAAGGTTATAGAGCAAGCGGACGTCACTCAAAATCTCTACCGGGATGCCTAATACTCGGCTTTCTTTCTTTCTTATCCCTCAGTTTATGATACTTATGCCATCTAAGCTTATGGGCAAATAGGTGGAGGTCACGCGTCCAACGAAATAAGTCAAATCTAGTAGTCGGACCAAAAGAAAGGCCTCGTCTGAGTAATTTAATCTCGGTTTCGGTCAGCGAGCGAGAAGATAAATTAATAACAAATTTATCGGAAGTTGTTATAAATGTGTTGTTGATAACTGGGTATTCCGGCTCCTCAGTGGGTAATGTGCTCCCTGGTCTAAAAAAGGGGAGGTTGAGGGTACGGTGGGCGAGGGTTGGGGGGGTTTTGAGGGTTACTCCTAAAGCGACCCCCACGTCCCCTGGATCTAAAACCTCCCCGTCCGCGGCCTCTAGTTTTAGGATGTCTGTCCCTCTCAGTATCAGAGGCCTCAGTAGAGGAGAGGTCAGTATTCTGAGCCGAGTTGGGGTTTGTTAGAAACAGATACACTTTATTCTCCTTAAAATCCTGAAAGTCCCGGGTAAATTGTTTATGCTTCCGGTCTTTCAAGTGGTATTGGTAACGTTCAATGGTATTTTGTAATTGAGTCTCTTTATTGCAAATTCGGTTTCTAGGAGGGATTTTTTTGTGGTCTCAATTTGTTCTATTAGACTACGTTCTGCTCGTTCTAAGACAACCCTTCGTCCAGTAACAGCTGCAGGAATCGCAGTGAACTGGATGTAGCCTCCCGTTCCCACTTGCGGCCATTGTGGCTTCTGTGACCTTCTTATACAATCAAATCCTTTAGAGGGGAACCGGCTGATACTGTTTACTACATACGAGACTTCATTAATTGTCCTACGACTGGTGTAATTTATCTCCTCACCTGTGTATGTGGTTTACGTTATGTGGGTAAGACTCAAAGGGAATTGCGCAAGCGCATGTGTGAACATGTCAGCGACATACGCAGCAATAGGGATACTCCCATAGTGCGACATGTAGTCTTCCCACAACGGCCGTACCTCATCGGTTCGATTTATGGCCATTGAACACATCAAAAAACCACAACGGGGTGTGGGGGGGGGCTGATTGTGATAAGCCTATCCTCCAGAGAGTGCTGGTGGATATTTACACTCAATACTCCCACCCCCCACGGCTTGAACGAGCAGCTACATTTCGGCTGCTTCTTATGATTCCTTTTGGATGCGCTGTGGCTCTGTGTGCGCTCATTTCTGGCCCTAGCTGATTTCCGGTAGGGCAGTCGCCAGTATCCCTGTTTAGGCCATGATTTTTTCTCCTGCCAATTAATATCCCGTTCTCTGGTCGGCTTTGAGGGTTCCTTTACTATTTCCCTCAACACATTGGAGTTGTAGCACGTCTCTCGAATAGTCGTTCGAGGCGCTCCTCCTCCCCTTTTTCTGTGTTTCACCGTAGAAGTATTGTCCTCCTGTCTGGCCACCCATACCGTTAGCGACCACCAGGAGGCGTTCTCTACATTTCGTGCCATACCGAGCACTTACCAGGCTCTTTATTGGCCTAATGTTACCGGCGGTCACCGCATCCTCTCTATACGTCACCATTTGATTGGCGTTTTTGAGGCTACGTTTACGCCTGGACATCCTCCTGGGTGCCAGCCTTAGTGATCCGCCGGTACGATTGTGCACATGCGTGACTACATCTTCGCCTGACGCCCGATCACGTGGTGACAGGAGCGCCAGCGCACCCTCTGAGGTCATTGCCCGGAGCCCAGTCACGTGACGATGGAGAACGCCGGGCGCATGCGCTCTACCTGGCCCCTCCTTATATTTCGGCTGTGCAGACATAGATGCTGCCGGACTATCCATCTAGAGGGGACACCATCACCTCGGTGATCCCCCCCCCTCCGTGGTATACAGCCATACGCTGTCCACGGTCACCTAATAGTGAGTGTCACCTCCTCTCATCACTTACTGATGGGGCTGAGGTCTTTTTGTCACTATTCTTACTGGTTTTTTTCTGTTATGTGTTTTGTTCTAGGTTACACTCCATTGCTGTGCCGTACGCCGCCTCTGGTAATATTTGTTTGCCCCGTGTCCCCTGAAGAATCTAGGGGCTCATATTGATGAAACGCGTCGGGACAATCCCTCTTTTTCATTTGTATACCGATGTAAGATTTTTTAGCCCCCGGATCTGGCACATTTTCCATTTACGTTTATACTCTGTACAGGGCCTTTTAGGGTCTCTAGAGTAGGATCAGGTTCCAGCCAGGGCCACCCCTTGCAGGGTTTTTTGGACCCCGTATCTAGGAGTATATAGGGTGGACTAGGCCAAGTAGGGATTGATAGGGTTAGTTGACACCCAACCCCCCCCCCTTGGGCCTCACCAGCCACCCGCCAGTCCGGTTTAGGTGCCATCCGTGACACTTGGTGTGGAAACATATTTTCTACAATGGTGAGACAATAGTTTTTTGTCTTTCTGTGTCCACCCAGCCTTTTGACGGTTATACTCAGTGCTCTTGACGGTCCTTCACCAATGACCAGTTGAGCTTCGAGTCCATTAATATTTGTTTGTTTGTCTGTAGGGGCTTAATTTTTACCTCTTTATACTATTAAAAGTTACGTTTTATTTAGTGACTGCCTCTTTCTAGTTTCTATAATATTATATGTACAGCATGCTCCATATCACTAGAAGATGTATAACTTATACCAGCTGTACATATATAATTATATACAGGAGATGCCCAGGTTATACCAGCTGTACCTATATAATTATATACAGGAGATGCCCGGGTTATACCAGCTGTACATATATAATTATATACAGGAGATACCCAGGTTATAGCAGCTGTACATATATAATTATATACAGGAGATACCCAGGTTATACCAGCTGTACATATATAATTATATACAGGAGATACCCAGGTTATACCAGCTGTACATATATAATTATATCCAGGAGATGCCCGGGTTATACCAGCTGTACATATATAATTATATACAGGAGATACCCAGGTTATAGCAGGTGTACATATATAATTATATACAGGAGATACCCAGGTTATACCAGCTGTACATATATAATTATATACAGGAGATACCCAGGTTATAGCAGGTGTACATATATAATTATATACAGGAGATACCCAGGTTATAGCAGCTGTACATATATAATTATATACAGGAGATACCCAGGTTATAGCAGGTGTAGATATATAATTATATACAGGAGATACCCAGGTTATAGCAGGTGTACCTATATAATTATATACAGGAGATGCCCGGGTTATACCAGCTGTACATATATAATTATATACAGGAGATACCCAGGTTATAGCAGGTGTACATATATAATTATATACAGGAGATACCCAGGTTATACCAGCTGTACATATATAATTATATACAGGAGATACCCAGGTTATAGCAGGTGTACATATATAATTATATACAGGAGATACCCAGGTTATAGCAGCTGTACATATATAATTATATACAGGAGATACCCAGGTTATAGCAGGTGTAGATATATAATTATATACAGGAGATACCCAGGTTATACCAGCCGTACATATATATTATATACAGGAGATACCCAGGTTATACCAGCCGTACATATATATTATATACAGGAGATGCCCAGGTTATAGCAGGTGTAGATATATAATTATATACAGAATTCATAAAAGAGATAACACATTTTCCTAAATATTCCTGGGAGGGGGTGTATACCGATTTCCAGGGCAACTGGAGACATTTTAATTCATGATAAATCAGTTCAGAACTGAACTTTTTGAACAATCCACTATACTTGGCTGGAGCTGGTGTCTCTCTCCTCCTAATGTGCAGCCGCCGCCGTGCGCGGTGTGGAAGGGCTTCATGATGCAGTCGAGCTGTCACGTGGGTCCCTGCACTGGGCGCAGCCCTATATCAGGGCGGAACGTGCGGATGTGGCTTTAATAGATTAGGCTATATTTTACATGTGACCGTTTTGTGGCTTTTTCCTGAGATCTGCAGAGGAGCAGCTGGTGTGAACACACCCTGAACTTGGCCGCTGTTTTTTGGGTGGGGATTGCAAGAAAAAGGTGGTCAGTCAGCACATCCCAATGCGCAGGTGCACGCCGCCATGGCTAGAATCAGGAAGACTAAAAAGGAATATACAAAGAAATACAGCGCTCACTCTCCTGATACCGTGGACAAGGTGCTCCTGTCAGTAGGCACTCTGCACTGTAATCACCCAGAGACATTATCCGCTTAAAGAGGACCTTTCATGGGTCCAGACTTTATAAGATAAGTAGCGCGTTAGGTAGGGCATAAAGCAGGGACCCTATAGCGCTTGCTATTATTCCTGGGCGCCGCTCCGTTCGCCTGCTGTAATCAAAAGCCATTATTGAAATATCTGTAAACCAATCATGTTTTACTTTGAGGGGTTACACCCTTTGTCTCTGGGTATAAATAAATGGCCAGGTGCACTCTGCAGAATCACTGAATCCTCAAACTGATTTTAAAATTGAGAGATTAGTCAACATGTCCTACGGTGTAGAACATGTCTAAGCCCTAACAAACAACTCACCAGTTACCTCCAGCATGTGGCCATGCCTGCAATGGGAGGAGGGAGGAGTCTGTGAGTCCCACTCAAGACTTGCTGATATGTCCCAGGCCTCACAGGTGCACCTAAATGTGGCCTGTAGATGGAAAACAGGCACATTTAAATAGGAGTTTATACACCTCCAGAAATCTATATATACAAACTAAGAAGACAGGTTGGCATTAGCAGGAGGTGCTTCAAACCCACATGCAGTTGTGCATATATACAGGGGAGCAAATCCTGCACATATAGATTTCTGGAGGTGTATAAACTCCAATTTAAATGTGCCTGTTTTCCATCTACAGGTCACATTTAGGTGCACCTGTGAGGCCTGCGACATATCAGCCAGTCTTGAGTGGGACTCGCAGACTCCTCCCTCCTCCCATTGCAAGCATGGCCACATGCTGGAGGTAACTGGTGAGTTGTTTGTGAGTCGGCCTTATGCTCCTGTAAATTGCCCACTGGCTCCTGGTATCGCCCATACGGCTCAGGTAGGAGAGTGTAGGGTCCCGGGCTACTTGAGAAACCTTGGCGTGGTGCCCGGGCTTAGACATGTTCTACACCGTAGGACATGTTGACTAATCTCTCAATTTTAAAATCAGTTTGAGGATTCAGTGATTCTGCAGAGTGCACCTGTGTTTGTTATTGTTTTGTTATATTGTTATATTAATTATTACATCCGCACTTGTTACCTTGTGTAGGATGTCTATTGTGGTACTTGTGGTTCGCCGCGGGCATCCTCCATTGTATGCATTTTGCTGGGGATTGCCATTAGCAACGGGCCACAAGTGCAGGATTTGCTCCCCTGTATATATGCACAACTGCATGTGGGTTTGAAGCACCTCCTGCTAATGCCAACCTGTCTTCTTAGTTTGTATAAATAAATGGCCCAGGACTCTCCCACTTTGGGTTCCTGGCAGAGTTTTGAACTATACTCTGACTTCTGTCATTTTCCTCCGTCTACGTCATTCACCTGAACACGAGGCAACGATCGTCACGTGGCTGACCCTTGGTCTGCCACAACATTTTCTGGTGGAGTATGCGGGCTCCACAACAACGCTCCTAGCTGCAGACCGCGATACGGAGACCAGGACCCAGGAAGACCGCGGTAAGTAACCCATTGTGTTACTGCCTGTCTCCTGAGCTCTGCTCGCTGTTCTGCAGTGTGGTGTGTGAACGTGGTGCCTGCACCGTGTTCTGGTGAACGTTTTATTTCCCCTATATGTGCAAAACTGTCTCTAGCAGGGCCGTCTTTTCGAATGGGCACGCTGGGCAGTTGCCCGGGGGCCCCACTTGCCTGGGGGCCCGCCTGCCCAGTGAACCCACCAGCCCACCCCCCAGTTGAATACTAATGAGCGCTTCCATTATGGAAGCGCTCATTAGAACCGAGAGACCAGGAAGTGGTGAACGCTCTGTACTCACCACTTCCTGGTCCTCGGCTGTCGGCTGTGCAGGGCTGCGCACAGCGTGAGGGCGCTCTGTGACCTCACGCTGTGCGCGCCAGTTCAGAGCACAGAGTCGACTGAGGAGAGGCAGGCGGCGTCCAGGAGCAGGAGAGGTAAGTGATTTTTTATTTTATAAGAAAATGTGGCTGCTGGGGGCATAAGGGGGCTAATGGAGAGGCATATGGGGGCTAATGGAGAGGCATATGGGGGGCTAATGGAGAGGCATATGGGGGGCTAATGGAGAGAGGCATATGGGGGGCTAATGGAGAGAGGCATATGGGGGGCTAATGGAGAGGCATATGGGGGCTAATGGAGAGGCATATGGGGGCTAATGAGGCATATGGGGGCTAATGGAGAGGCATATGGGGGCTAATGGAGAGGCATATGGGGGCTAATGAGGCATATGGGGGCTAATGGAGAGGCATATGGGGGCTAATGAGGCATATGGGGGCTAATGGAGAGGCATATGGGGGCTAATGAGGCATATGGGGGCTAATGGAGAGGCATATGGGGGCTAATGGAGAGGCATATGGGGGCTAATGATGAGAGGCAGCATATGGGGGCTAATGGAGAGGCATATGGGGGCTAATGAGGCATATGGGGGCTAATGGAGAGGCATATGGGGGCTAATGGAGAGGCATATGGGGGCTAATGGAGAGGCATATGGGGGCTAATGGAGAGGCATATGGGGGCTAATGATGAGAGGCAGCATATGGGGGCTAATGAGAGGCATAATAACACTGTCATCCACAGATGCCCCCATAACAGTGTGTCTTCCACAGATGCCCCCATAACACTGCGCCTGCGCACTGACGAGAGACAGAAAGAAGGGGAAAGAATCCGCGGAAGCGAGCAGAGGACGGCACAGCAGACGACTGAATGGCTTCTTTTGTAAGTAAATAGTTTTAGTATAAATGTATCCCTGCATACCGCAATTCTCTCATATTTTGTAATCTTATTTATATATACTTATTTTGTTTTTGCCCCCCCATTTTTGACTGTGGTATCTTTGTGCCCCCCCTATATATTATTCCTATATTAAACACTGATTTTGTTGAAAGTACCAATAAATATCGCCTTATTGATAATTTGCATTTTTATTCTAGTGCGTGATTGTGTAGACAGGGCCCCAGTGCACTGTATTGCCCGGGGGCCTATAATGCTCTTAAGATGGCACTGGTCTCTAGGTGTATGAATGCGCGAATGTGTGAGTGGCTGAGATAAGCTGAATCCTGGAGGGGTCTGACCCTGCTCCTCCTGAGCCCAGCTGAAAGTCTGGAGCTCGCTGACTGGCTCTGGAGGCCTCTGGTTCTGGTGGAGAAAGGGTTGACGGACCCATCCTGGAGGAGGCAGTGTATAAAGATGTCCAGTGAGATTGGATAGGGGCCCTGCTGTTCCTTGTCGGTACCTGAAAAGGCGTCTGAGGTCAGGGGTGGCTCCAATGTCATACTGTGTGGTTTCACATGTACTGAGCGCCTGCTGATATTGTGTGAGGAAGAATTACTGCCAACTCCTGTGCTGTACAGTGTATACACGCGTGGGTATTATGATACCAGTTTGGATTGGGTGGTTGCAGTTATAATCATTTGGATTGCAGTATTTGTTTGCTTCCTGTGCCATAGAAAGAACGTAGAGGGGTTTAAGGGGTTTCCAGCGAGTAACCCCAGAGAGGACGTGAGTTACTCTGTGTGAGGGCAAGACTATACTGTAGTAATGCCAGACCAGTGGATCAGTCCTGCCTCGGAAGTGTGTCCACGGCACCACTGGTAGTAGAAGAAAGTGGTGCTGCCTCGGAAGTGTGTCCACGGCACCACTAATAGTGCTGCCTCGGAAGTGTGTCCACGGCACCACTAGTAGTGCTGCCTTGGAAGTGTGTCCACGGCACCACTAGTAGTGCCGCCTCGGAAGTGTGTCCACGGCACCACTAGTAGTGCCGCCTCGGAAGTGTGTCCACGGCACCACTAATAGTGCTGCCTCGGAAGTGTGTCCACGGCACCACTAGTAGTGCTGCCTTGGAAGTGTGTCCACGGCACCACTAGTAGTGCCGCCTCGGAAGTGTGTCCACGGCACTACTAATAGTGCAGCCTCGGAAGTGTGTCCACGGCACTGTTGTAATTCACCAGGTGTGTGAGTACCTGGGTAGTGAATTACAAGGAGCCACCCACGGGATGGGGGCTACACAGAGTAAGCGTTCCTCTGAGAAGGGAGCAGAGAAATGGGTCTCTGCAATTGAAATGATGCAATGCGCAAAAGGCACTGGAGGCTGCGCATATTTAGTAAATTTGAGATTCTTGGCAATTACATTTTGCACAAGATTATTTGGGCCCTTCCATAATGTCCTCCATTAAATGCAGGGAATGCAGGTACAAGAATCTCCCATTTACAAGATAAGCGCAGCCTCAGCCCCAGAATATCCGGATATAACTCTGGCGTTATTTGTGTTTGCAGAGCGCGGCTGCATTGTGTGGTTTTTTGTCTTATGGGGGGAGATGTCACCGTCACTACAGCCGGGGCCGGTGTCCGGGGAGTTTCCTATGAGCTGAGTAACACGCTGTTCCTTCAGGCATCCGGGGAAGATGGAGCCAATATATATATATATACCATATCCAGTAGACAGCATGAGAACGGGAAGACTCTGCTGTCTGAACCATGTTCTGCGTCTTCTTCTTCTCCAGCTGTATGTGACAGGAAGAGATGGCGGCACTACTATATCGCATGGATGATTTCCAAGAAATAGAAAGTGAAAGTGAAGATAAAAAACAAAGATTAAAGTGCAACTACTACACCCACCAGGCTTTATAAGAGGAGGTGATAGTCACAATCTTTCTTTTAATTTCTGACTGTGAATGAGAGAGGATCTGGTGAGTCAGGGGTGTACGGAAAGTCGGGGGTACAGAGGGGTACGTGGAGGGGGGGGGGGTTATAGCTTTTTCCCAGTTTATTAAGATGCTGCGTCTCATAGATGATAGGAGTCCTGTGGTGCTGTATACTGTGGGGTGCTATATACTGTGGGGGGGCTGTATATGGGGTGCTGTATACTGTGGGGGGGCTGTATATAGGGTGCTGTATACTGTGGGGTGATGTATACTGTGGTGTGCTATACTGCTCTACTGTATACTATGGGGTGCTGTATACTGTGGTGTGCTATACTGTATACTGTGGGATGCTGTACACTATAGGGTGCTATACTGCATACTGTGGGTTGCTGTATACTATAGGGTGCTATACTGTATACTGTGGGGTGCTATACTGCATACTGTGGGGTGTTGTATATTATAGGGTGCTATTCTGCATACTGTGGGGTGCTGTATACTATAGGGTGCTATACTGCATACTGTGGGGTGTTGTATACTATAGGGTTCTATACTGTATACTGTGGGGTGCTGTATACTATAGGGTGCTATACTGTATACTGTGGGGTGATGTATACTATAGGGTGCTATACTGCATACTGTGGGGTGTTGTATATTATAGGGTGCTATACTGCATACTGTGGGGTGCTGTATACTATAGGGTGCTATACTGCATACTGTGGGGTGTTGTATACTATAGGGTGCTATACTGTATACTGTGGGGTGCTGTATACTATAGGGTGCTATACTGTATACTGTGGGGTGCTATACTGCATACTGTGGGGTGTTGTATATTATAGGGTGCTATTCTGCATACTGTGGGGTGCTGTATACTATAGGGTGCTATACTGCATACTGTGGGGTGTTGTATACTATAGGGTGCTATACTGTATACTGTGGGGTGCTGTATACTATAGGGTGCTATACTGTGGGGTGCTGTATACTATAGGGTGCTATACTGCATACTGTGGGGTGCTGTATACTATAGGGTGCTATACTGCATACTGTGGGGTGTTGTATACTATAGGGTGCTATACTGCATACTGTGGGGTGCTGTACACTATAGGGTGCTATACTGCATACTGTGGGGTGTTGTATACTATAGGGTGCTATACTGTATACTGTGGGGTGCTGTACACTATAGGGTGCTATACTGTATACTGTGGGGTGCTATACTGCATACTGTGGGGTGTTGTATACTATAGGGTGCTATACTGTATACTGTGGGGTGCTGTATACTATAGGGTGCTATACTGTGGGGTGCTGTATACTATAGGGTGCTATACTGCATACTGTGGGGTGCTGTATACTATAGGGTGCTATACTGCATACTGTGGGGTGTTGTATACTATAGGGTGCTATACTGCATACTGTGGGGTGCTGTACACTATAGGGTGCTATACTGCATACTGTGGGGTGTTGTATACTATAGGGTGCTATACTGTATACTGTGGGGTGCTGTACACTATAGGGTGCTATACTGTATACTGTGGGGTGCTATACTGCATACTGTGGGGTGTTGTATACTATAGGGTGCTATACTGCATACTGTGGGGTGTTGTATATTATAGGGTGCTATTCTGCATACTGTGGGTTGCTGTATACTATAGGGTGCTATACTGCATACTGTGGGGTGTTGTATACTATAGGGTGCTATACTGCATACTGTGGGGTGTTGTATATTATAGGGTGCTATTCTGCATACTGTGGGTTGCTGTATACTATAGGGTGCTATACTGCATACTGTGGGTTGCTGTATACTATAGGGTGCTATACTGTATACTGTGGGGTGCTGTACACTATAGGGTGCTATACTGTATACTGTGGGGTGCTATACTGCATACTGTGGGGTGTTGTATACTATAGGGTGCTATACTGCATACTGTGGGGTGCTGTATACTATAGGGTGCTATACTGCATACTGTGGGTTGCTGTATACTATAGGGTGCTATACTGTATACTGTGGGGTGCTGTACACTATAGGGTGCTATACTGTATACTGTGGGGTGCTATACTGCATACTGTGGGGTGTTGTATACTATAGGGTGCTATACTGCATACTGTGGGGTGCTGTATACTATAGGGTGCTATACTGCATACTGTGGGTTGCTGTATACTATAGGGTGCTATACTGCATACTGTGGGTTGCTGTATACTATAGGGTGCTATACTGCATACTGTGGGGTGCTGTATACTATAGGGTGCTATACTGCATACTGTGGGTTGCTGTATACTATAGGGTGCTATACTGCATACTGTGGGGTGCTATACTGTATACTGTGGGGTGCTGTATACTATAGGGTGCTATACTGCATACTCTGGGGTACTTTATACTATAGGGTGCTATACTGCATACTGTGGGTTGCTGTATACTATAGGGTGCTATACTGCATACTGTGGTGTACTGTATACTATAGGGTGCTATACTGCATACTGTGGGTTGCTGTATACTATAGGGTGCTATACTGCATACTGTGGGGTGCTGTATACTATAGGGTGCTATACTGCATACTGTGGGGTGCTTTATACTATAGGGTGCTATACTGCATACTGTGTGGTGCTGTATACTATAGGGTGCTATACTGCATACTCTGGGGTGCTGTATACTATAGGGTGCTATACTGTATAGTGTGGGGTGCTATACTGCATACTGTGGGTTGCTGTATACTATAGGGTGCTATACTGCATACTGTGGGATGCTGTACACTATAAGGTGCTATACTGCATACTGTGGGTTGCTGTATACTATAGGGTGCTATACTGCATACTCTGGGGTGCTGTATACTATAGGGTGCTATACTGTATACTGTGGGGTGCTATACTGTATACTGTGGGGTGCTGTATACTATAGGGTGCTATACTGCATACTGTGGGGTGCTGTATACTATAGGGTGCTATACTGCATACTGTGGGATGCTGTACACTATAAGGTGCTATACTGCATACTGTGGGTTGCTGTATACTATAGGGTGCTATACTGCATACTGTGGGGTGCTTTATACTATAGGGTGCTATACTGCATACTGTGTGGTGCTGTATACTATAGGGTGCTATACTGCATACTCTGGGGTGCTGTATACTATAGGGTGCTATACTGCATACTGTGGGGTGCTGTATACTATAAGGTGCTATACTGCATACTGTGGGTTGCTGTATACTATAGGGTGCTATACTGCATACTCTGGGGTGCTGTATACTATAGGGTGCTATACTGTATACTGTGGGGTGCTATACTGTATACTGTGGGGTGCTGTATACTATAGGGTGCTATACTGCATACTGTGGGATGCTGTACACTATAAGGTGCTATACTGCATACTGTGGGTTGCTGTATACTATAGGGTGCTATACTGCATACTGTGGGGTGCTTTATACTATAGGGTGCTATACTGCATACTGTGTGGTGCTGTATACTATAGGGTGCTATACTGCATACTCTGGGGTGCTGTATACTATAGGGTGCTATACTGCATACTGTGGGGTGCTGTATACTATAAGGTGCTATACTGCATACTGTGGGGTGCTGTATACTATAGGGTGCTATACTGCATACTGTGGGTTGCTGTATACTATAGGGTGCTATACTGCATACTGTGGGGTGTTGTATACTATAGGGTGCTATACTGCATACTCTGGGGTGCTGTATACTATAGGGTGCTATACTGCATACTGTGGGGTGCTGTATACTATAAGGTGCTATACTGCATACTGTGGGTTGCTGTATACTATAGGGTGCTATACTGCATACTGTGGGGTGCTTTATACTATAGGGTGCTATACTGCATACTGTGTGGTGCTGTATACTATAGGGTGCTATACTGCATACTCTGGGGTGCTGTATACTATAGGGTGCTATACTGCATACTGTGGGGTGCTGTATACTATAGGGTGCTATACTGCATACTCTGGGGTGCACTGTAACACTAGGGTGAGCCGAGCCCCGGTCTCCTTCCTGCAGAGCGGTGCCCACCTCCAGCCTGAGCACTGAGCACTGATCCTGAGCCGCTGGAGTCTTCAGAACTGGAAGTATTTACAGTCATTCACTGGACTTTTGTGTGTGTGTTGTGGTGGAGGGCGTGATTGCACGCTAGGGTGTGGGAAGGCGGGATCCAGGGGGCCCAAGTAAATTTTTGCCCAGGGTCCAATCAATATTAAAGACGGCCCTGGTCACAATCATCATTGTTTTCTGTACTGAAACTGAGAAGAAAATATAATGATAAAAATAATGTAATAGAAGATGAGAAAGAGAAAGAGAACCAGGATTAAAATGGGGGCGAAATCCCCCCAGCGCCCCCTGAGATATGAGAGACTCGTCCTCAACACAGGAAGGGGAAGCTGTACAAGCATCCCTATAACCAGTAATACCGCCATACACTGACCATACAGAGGTCCGATACCCGGTGTACACAGGAGCCCTGCGGAGTAATATCACCCTGCAGAGTATACACTGACCATACAGAGGTCAGATACCAGGTGTACACAGGAGCCCTGCGGAGTAATATCACCCTGCAGAGTATACACTGACCATACAGAGGTCAGATACCAGGTGTACACAGGAGCCCTGCGGAGTAATATCACCCTGCAGAGTATACACTGACCACACAGAGGTCAGATACCAGGTGTACACAGGAGCCCTGCGGAGTAATATCACCCTGCAGAGTATACACTGACCATACAGAGGTCAGATACCAGGTGTACACAGGAGCCCTGCGGAGTATACACTGACCACACAGAGGTCCGATACCAGGTGTACACAGGAGCCCTGCGGAGTAATATCATCCAGCAGAGTATACACTGACCATACAGAGGTCAGATACCAGGTGTACACAGGAGCCCTGCGGAGTAATATCACCCTGCAGAGTACACACTGATCATACAGAGGTCAGATACCAGGTGTACACAGGAGCCCTGCAGAGTAATATCACCCTGCAGAGTGTACACTGACCATACAGAGGTCAGATACTAGGTGTACACAGGAGCCCTGCGGAGTAATATCACCCTGCAGAGTATACACTGACCATACAGAGGTCAGATACTAGGTGTACACAGGAGCCCTGCGGAGTAATATCACCCTGCAGAGTGTACACTGACCATACAGAGGTCAGATACCAGGTGTACACAGGAGCCCTGCGGAGTAATATCACCCTGCAGAGTATACACTGACCATACAGAGGTCAGATACCAGGTGTACACAGGAGCCCTGCGGAGTAATATCACCCTGCAGAGTATACACTGACCATACAGAGGTCAGATACCAGGTGTACACAGGAGCCCTGCGGAGAAATATCACCCTGCAGAGTATACACTGACCATACAGAGGTCAGATACCAGGTGTACACAGGAGCCCTGCGGAGTATACACTGACCACACAGAGGTCCGATACCAGGTGTACACAGGAGCCCTGCGGAGTAATATCATCCAGCAGAGTATACACTGACCATACAGAGGTCAGATACCAGGTGTACACAGGAGCCCTGCGGAGTAATATCACCCTGCAGAGTACACACTGATCATACAGAGGTCAGATACCAGGTGTACACAGGAGCCCTGCAGAGTAATATCACCCTGCAGAGTATACACTGACCATACAGAGGTCAGATACCAGGTGTACACAGGAGCCCTGCGGAGTAATATCACCCTGCAGAGTATACACTGACCATACAGAGGTCAGATACCAGGTGTACACAGGAGCCCTGCGGAGTAATATCACCCTGCAGAGTATACACTGACCATACAGAGGTCAGATACCAGGTGTACACAGGAGCCCTGCGGAGTAATATCACCCTGCAGAGTATACACTGACCATACAGAGGTCAGATACCAGGTGTACACAGGAGCCCTGCGGAGTAATATCACCCTGCAGAGTATACACTGACCATACAGAGGTCAGATACCAGGTGTACACAGGAGCCCTGCGGAGTATACACTGACCACACAGAGGTCCGATACCAGGTGTACACAGGAGCCCTGCGGAGTAATATCACCCTGCAGAGTATACACTGACCATACAGAGGTCAGATACCAGGTGTACACAGGAGCCCTGCGGAGTAATATCACCCTGCAGAGTACACACTGATCATACAGAGGTCAGATACCAGGTGTACACAGGAGCCCTGCAGAGTAATATCACCCTGCAGAGTATACACTGACCATACAGAGGTCAGATACTAGGTGTACACAGGAGCCCTGCGGAGTAATATCACCCTGCAGAGTGTACACTGACCATACAGAGGTCAGATACCAGGTGTACACAGGAGCCCTGCGGAGTAATATCACCCTGCAGAGTATACACTGACCATACAGAGGTCAGATACCAGGTGTACACAGGAGCCCTGCGGAGTAATATCACCCTGCAGAGTATACACTGACCATACAGAGGTCAGATACCAGGTGTACACAGGAGCCCTGCGGAGAAATATCACCCTGCAGAGTATACACTGACCATACAGAGGTCAGATACCAGGTGTATACAGGAGCCCTGCGGAGTATACACTGACCACACAGAGGTCCGATACCAGGTGTACACAGGAGCCCTGCGGAGTAATATCATCCAGCAGAGTATACACTGACCATACAGAGGTCAGATACCAGGTGTACACAGGAGCCCTGCAGAGTAATATCACCCTGCAGAGTATACACTGACCATACAGAGGTCAGATACTAGGTGTACACAGGAGCCCTGCGGAGTAATATCACCCTGCAGAGTGTACACTGACCATACAGAGGTCAGATACCAGGTGTACACAGGAGCCCTGCAGAGTAATATCACCCTGCAGAGTATACACTGACCATACAGAGGTCAGATACCAGATGTACACAGGAGCCCTGCGGAGTAATGTCACCCTACAGAGTATACACTGACCATACAGAGGTCAGATACCAGGTGTACACAGGAGCCCTGCGGAGTAATATCACCCTGCAGAGTGTACACTGACCATACAGAGGTCAGATACCAGGTGTACACAGGAGCCCTGCGGAGTAATATCACCCTGCAGAGTGTACACTGACCATACAGAGGTCAGATACCAGGTGTACACAGGAGCCCTGCAGAGTAATATCACCCTGCAGAGTATACACTGACCATACAGAGGTCAGATACCAGGTGTACACAGGAGCCCTGCGGAGTAATATCACCCTGCAGAGTATACACTGACCATACAGAGGTCAGATACCAGGTGTACACAGGAGCCCTGCAGAGTAATATCACCCTGCAGAGTGTACACTGACCATACAGAGGTCAGATACCAGGTGTACACAGGAGCCCTGCGGAGTAATATCACCCTGCAGAGTGTACACTGACCATACAGAGGTCAGATACCAGGTGTACACAGGAGCCCTGCGGAGTAATATCACCCTGCAGAGTGTACACTGACCATACAGAGGTCAGATACCAGGTGTACACAGGAGCCCTGCGGAGTAATATCACCCTGCAGAGTATACACTGACCATACAGAGGTCAGATACCAGGTGTACACAGGAGCCCTGCGGAGTAATATCACCCTGCAGAGTGTACACTGACCACACAGAGGTCAGATACCAGGTGTACACAGGAGCCCTGCGGAGTAATATCACCCTGCAGAGTATACACTGACCATACAGAGGTCCGATACCAGGTGTACACAGGAGCCCTGCGGAGTAATATCACCCTGCAGAGTATACACTGACCATACAGAGGTCAGATACCAGGTGTACACAGGAGCACTGCGGAGTAATATCACCCTGCAGAGTATACACTGACCATACAGAGGTCAGATACCAGGTGTACACAGGAGCCCTGCAGAGTAATATCACCCTGCGGAGTATACACTGACCATACAGAGGTCAGATACCAGGTGTACACAGGAGCCCTGCGGAGTAATATCACACTGCAGAGTATACACTGACCATACAGAGGTCAGATACCAGGTGTACACAGGAGCCCTGCGGAGTAATATCACCCTGCAGAGTATACACTGACCATACAGAGGTCAGATACCAGGTGTACACAGGAGCCCTGCGGAGTAATATCACACTGCAGAGTATACACTGACCATACAGAGGTCAGATACCAGGTGTACACAGGAGCCCTGCGGAGTAATATCACCCTGCAGAGTATACACTGACCCATACAGAGGTCCGATACCAGGTGTACACAGGAGCCCTGCGGAGTAATATCACCCTGCAGAGTATACACTGACCATACAGAGGTCCGATATCAGGTGTACACAGGATTCCTGCGGAGTAATATCACCCTGCAGAGTATACACTGACCATACAGAGGTCAGATACCAGGTGTACACAGGAGCCCTGCTGAGTAATATCACCCTGCAGAGTGTACACTGACCATACAGAGGTCAGATACCAGGTGTACACAGGAGCCCTGCGGAGTAATATCACCCTGCAGAGTATACACTGACCATACAGAGGTCCGATACCAGGTGTACACAGGAGCCCTGCGGAGTAATATCACACTGCAGAGTACACACTGACCATACAGAGGTCAGATACCAGGTGTACACAGGAGCCCCACGGAGTAATATCACCCTGCAGAGTATACACTGACCATACAGAGGTCAGATACCAGGTGTACACAGGAGCCCTGCGGAGTAATATCACCCTGCAGAGTGTACACTGACCATACAGAGGTCAGATACCAGGTGTACACAGGAGCCCTGCGGAGTAATATCACCCTGCAGAGTATACACTGACCATACAGAGGTCAGATACCAGGTGTACACAGGAGCCCTGCGGAGTAATATCACCCTGCAGAGTATACACTGACGATACAGAGGTCAGATACCAGGTGTACACAGGAGCCCTGCGGAGTATACACTGACCACACAGAGGTCCGATACCAGGTGTACACAGGAGCCCTGCGGAGTAATATCATCCAGCAGAGTATACACTGACCATACAGAGGTCAGATACCAGGTGTACACAGGAGCCCTGCGGAGTAATATCACCCTGCAGAGTACACACTGATCATACAGAGGTCAGATACCAGGTGTACACAGGAGCCCTGTGGAGTAATATCACCCTGCAGAGTATACACTGACCATACAGAGGTCAGATACCAGATGTACACAGGAGCCCTGCGGAGTAATGTCACCCTACAGAGTATACACTGACCATACAGAGGTCAGATACCAGGTGTACACAGGAGCCCTGCGGAGTAATATCACCCTGCAGAGTGTACACTGACCATACAGAGGTCAGATACCAGGTGTACACAGGAGCCCTGCGGAGTAATATCACCCTGCAGAGTATACACTGACCATACAGAGGTCAGATACCAGGTGTACACAGGAGCCCTGCGGAGTAATATCACCCTGCAGAGTATACACTGACCATACAGAGGTCAGATACCAGGTGTACACAGGAGCCCTGCGGAGTAATATCACCCTGCAGAGTGTACACTGACCATACAGAGGTCAGATACCAGGTGTACACAGGAGCCCTGCGGAGTAATATCACCCTGCAGAGTGTACACTGACCATACAGAGGTCAGATACCAGGTGTACACAGGAGCCCTGCGGAGTAATATCACCCTGCAGAGTGTACACTGACCATACAGAGGTCAGATACCAGGTGTACACAGGAGCCCTGCGGAGTAATATCACCCTGCAGAGTATACACTGACCATACAGAGGTCAGATACCAGGTGTACACAGGAGCCCTGCGGAGTAATATCACCCTGCAGAGTATACACTGACCATACAGAGGTCAGATACCAGGTGTACACAGGAGCCCTGCAGAGTACTATCACCCTGCAGAGTATACACTGACCATACAGAGGTCAGATACCAGGTGTACACAGGAGCCCTGCGGAGTAATATCACCCTGCAGAGTATACACTGACGATACAGAGGTCAGATACCAGGTGTACACAGGAGCCCTGCGGAGTAATATCACCCTGCAGAGTATACACTGACCATACAGAGGTCAGATACTAGGTGTACACAGGAGCCCTGCAGAGTAATATCACCCTGCAGAGTATACACTGACCATACAGAGGTCAGATACCAGGTGTACACAGGAGCCCTGCGGAGTAATATCACCCTGCAGAGTATACACTGACCATACAGAGGTCAGATACCAGGTGTACACAGGAGCCCTGCGGAGTAATATCACCCTGCAGAGTATACACTGACCATACAGAGGTCAGATACCAGGTGTACACAGGAGCCCTGCGGAGTAATATCACCCTGCAGAGTGTACACTGACCATACAGAGGTCAGATACCAGGTGTACACAGGAGCCCTGCGGAGTAATATCACCCTGCAGAGTGTACACTGACCATACAGAGGTCAGATACCAGGTGTACACAGGAGCCCTGCGGAGTAATATCACCCTGCAGAGTGTACACTGACCATACAGAGGTCCGATACCAGGTGTACACAGGAGCCCTGCGGAGTAATATCACCCTGCAGAGTATACACTGACCATACAGAGGTCAGATACCAGGTGTACACAGGAGCCCTGCGGAGTAATATCACCCTGCAGAGTATACACTGACCATACAGAGGTCAGATACCAGGTGTACACAGGAGCCCTGCGGAGTAATATCACCCTGCAGAGTATACACTGACCATACAGAGGTCAGATACCAGGTGTACACAGGAGCCCTGCGGAGTAATATCACCCTGCAGAGTGTACACTGACCACACAGAGGTCCGATACTAGGTGTACACAGGAGCCCTGCGGAGTAATATCACCCTGCAGAGTGTACACTGACCATACAGAGGTCAGATACCAGGTGTACACAGGAGCCCTGCGGAGTAATATCACCCTGCAGAGTGTACACTGACCACACAGAGGTCCGATACTAGGTGTACACAGGAGCCCTGCAGAGTAATATCACCCTGCAGAGTATACACTGACCATACAGAGGTCAGATACCAGGTGTACACAGGAGCCCTGCGGAGTAATATCACCCTGCAGAGAATACACTGACCATACAGAGGTCAGATACCAGATGTACACAGGAGCCCTGCGGAGTAATATCACCCTGCAGAGTATACACTGACCATACAGAGGTCCGATACCAGGTGTACACAGGAGCCCTGCGGAGTAATATCACCCTGCAGAGTGTACACTGACCATACAGAGGTCAAATACCAGGTGTACACAGGAGCCCTGCGGAGTAATATCACCCTGCAGAGAATACACTGACCATACAGAGGTCAGATACCAGGTGTACACAGCAGCCCTGCGGAGTAATGTCACCCTGCAGAGTGTACACTGACCATACAGAGGTCAGATACCAGGTGTACACAGGAGCCCTGCGGAGTAATATCACCCTGCAGAGTATACACTGACCATACAGAGGTCAGATACCAGGTGTACACAGGAGCCCTGCGGAGTAATATCACCCTGCAGAGTATACACTGACCATACAGAGGTCCGATACCAGGTGTACACAGGAGCCCTGCGGAGTAATATCACCCTGCAGAGTATACACTGACCATACAGAGGTCCGATACCAGGTGTACACAGGAGCCCTGCGGAGTAATATCACCCTGCAGAGTATACACTGACCATACAGAGGTCAGATACCAGGTGTACACAGGAGCCCTGCGGAGTAATATCACCCTGCAGAGTGTACACTGACCACACAGAGGTCCGATACCAGGTGTACACAGGAGCCCTGCGGAGTAATATCACCCTGCAGAGAATACACTGACCATACAGAGGTCAGATACCAGGTGTACACAGGAGCCCTGCGGAGTAATATCACCCTGCAGAGTACACACTGACCACACAGAGGTCAGATACCAGGTGTACACAGGAGCCCTGCGGAGTAATATCACCCTGCAGAGTATACACTGACCATACAGAGGTCAGATACCAGGTGTACACAGGAGCTCTGCGGAGTAATATCACCCTGCAGAGTGTACACTGACCATACAGAGGTCAGATACCAGGTATACACAGGAGCCCTGCGGAGTAATATCACCCTGCAGAGTACACACTGACCATACAGAGGTCAGATACCAGGTGTACACAGGAGCTCTGCGGAGTAATATCACCCTGCAGAGTATACACTGACCATACAGAGGTCAGATACCAGGTATACACAGGAGCCCTGCGGAGTAATATTACCCTACAGAGTATACACTGACCATACAGAGGTCAGATACCAGGTGTACACAGGAGCCCTGCGGAGTAATATCACCCTGCAGAGTATACACTGACCATACAGAGGTCAGATACCAGGTGTACACAGGAGCCCTGCGGAGTAATATCACCCTGCGGAGTGTACACTGACCATACAGAGGTCAGATACCAGGTGTACACAGGAGCCCTGCGGAGTAATATCACCCTGCAGAGTATACACTGACCACACAGAGGTCAGATACCAGGTGTACACAGGAGCCCTGCGGAGTAATATCACCCTGCAGAGTATACACTGACCATACAGAGGTCAGATACCAGGTGTACACAGGAGCCCTGCGGAGTAATATCACCCTGCAGAGTACACACTGACCATACAGAGGTCAGATACCAGGTGTACACAGGAGCTCTGCGGAGTAATATCACCCTGCAGAGTATACACTGACCATACAGAGGTCAGATACCAGGTGTACACAGGAGCCCTGCGGAGTAATATTACCCTACAGAGTATACACTGACCATACAGAGGTCAGATACCAGGTGTACACAGGAGCCCTGTGGAGTAATATCACCCTGCAGAGTATACACTGACCATACAGAGGTCAGATACCAGGTGTACACAGGAGCCCTGCGGAGTAATATCACCCTGCAGAGTGTACACTGACCATACAGAGGTCAGATACCAGGTGTACACAGGAGCTCTGCGGAGTAATATCACCCTGCAGAGTACACACTGACCATACAGAGGTCAGATACCAGGTGTACACAGGAGCCCTGCGGAGTAATATCACCCTGCAGAGTGTACACTGACCATACAGAGGTCAGATACCAGGTGTACACAGGAGCCCTGCAGAGTAATATCACCCTGCAGAGTGTACACTGACCATACAGAGGTCAGATACCAGGTGTACACAGGAGCCCTGCAGAGTAATATCACCCTGCAGAGTATACACTGACCATACACAGGTCAGATACCAGGTGTACACAGGAGCCCTGCAGAGTAATATCACCCTGCAGAGTGTACACTGACCATACAGAGGTCAGATACCAGGTGTACACAGGAGCCCTGTGGAGTAATATCACCCTGCAGAGTGTACACTGACCATACAGAGGTCAGATACCAGGTGTACACAGGAGCCCTGCAGAGTAATATCACCCTGCAGAGTATACACTGACCATACAGAGGTCAGATACCAGGTGTACACAGGAGCCCTGTGGAGTAATATCACCCTGCAGAGTGTACACTGACCATACAGAGGTCAGATACCAGGTGTACACAGGAGCCCTGTGGAGTAATATCACCCTGCAGAGTGTACACTGACCATACAGAGGTCAGATACCAGGTGTACACAGGAGCCCTGCGGAGTAATATCACCCTGCAGAGTATACACTGACCATACAGAGGTCAGATACCAGGTGTACACAGGAGCCCTGCGGAGTAATATCACCCTGCAGAGTATACACTGACCATACAGAGGTCCGATACCAGGTGTACACAGGAGCCCTGCGGAGTAATATCACCCTGCAGAGTATACACTGACCATACAGAGGTCCGATACCAGGTGTACACAGGAGCCCTGCGGAGTAATATCACCCTGCAGAGTATACACTGACCATACAGAGGTCAGATACCAGGTGTACACAGGAGCCCTGCGGAGTAATATCACCCTGCAGAGTGTACACTGACCACACAGAGGTCCGATACCAGGTGTACACAGGAGCCCTGCGGAGTAATATCACCCTGCAGAGAATACACTGACCATACAGAGGTCAGATACCAGGTGTACACAGGAGCCCTGCGGAGTAATATCACCCTGCAGAGTACACACTGACCACACAGAGGTCAGATACCAGGTGTACACAGGAGCCCTGCGGAGTAATATCACCCTGCAGAGTATACACTGACCATACAGAGGTCAGATACCAGGTGTACACAGGAGCTCTGCGGAGTAATATCACCCTGCAGAGTGTACACTGACCATACAGAGGTCAGATACCAGGTATACACAGGAGCCCTGCGGAGTAATATCACCCTGCAGAGTACACACTGACCATACAGAGGTCAGATACCAGGTGTACACAGGAGCTCTGCGGAGTAATATCACCCTGCAGAGTATACACTGACCATACAGAGGTCAGATACCAGGTATACACAGGAGCCCTGCGGAGTAATATTACCCTACAAAGTATACACTGACCATACAGAGGTCAGATACCAGGTGTACACAGGAGCCCTGCGGAGTAATATCACCCTGCAGAGTATACACTGACCATACAGAGGTCAGATACCAGGTGTACACAGGAGCCCTGCGGAGTAATATCACCCTGCGGAGTGTACACTGACCATACAGAGGTCAGATACCAGGTGTACACAGGAGCCCTGCGGAGTAATATCACCCTGCAGAGTATACACTGACCACACAGAGGTCAGATACCAGGTGTACACAGGAGCCCTGCGGAGTAATATCACCCTGCAGAGTATACACTGACCATACAGAGGTCAGATACCAGGTGTACACAGGAGCCCTGCGGAGTAATATCACCCTGCAGAGTACACACTGACCATACAGAGGTCAGATACCAGGTGTACACAGGAGCTCTGCGGAGTAATATCACCCTGCAGAGTATACACTGACCATACAGAGGTCAGATACCAGGTGTACACAGGAGCCCTGCGGAGTAATATTACCCTACAGAGTATACACTGACCATACAGAGGTCAGATACCAGGTGTACACAGGAGCCCTGTGGAGTAATATCACCCTGCAGAGTATACACTGACCATACAGAGGTCAGATACCAGGTGTACACAGGAGCCCTGCGGAGTAATATCACCCTGCAGAGTGTACACTGACCATACAGAGGTCAGATACCAGGTGTACACAGGAGCTCTGCGGAGTAATATCACCCTGCAGAGTACACACTGACCATACAGAGGTCAGATACCAGGTGTACACAGGAGCCCTGCGGAGTAATATCACCCTGCAGAGTGTACACTGACCATACAGAGGTCAGATACCAGGTGTACACAGGAGCCCTGCAGAGTAATATCACCCTGCAGAGTGTACACTGACCATACAGAGGTCAGATACCAGGTGTACACAGGAGCCCTGCAGAGTAATATCACCCTGCAGAGTATACACTGACCATACACAGGTCAGATACCAGGTGTACACAGGAGCCCTGCAGAGTAATATCACCCTGCAGAGTGTACACTGACCATACAGAGGTCAGATACCAGGTGTACACAGGAGCCCTGTGGAGTAATATCACCCTGCAGAGTGTACACTGACCATACAGAGGTCAGATACCAGGTGTACACAGGAGCCCTGCAGAGTAATATCACCCTGCAGAGTATACACTGACCATACAGAGGTCAGATACCAGGTGTACACAGGAGCCCTGTGGAGTAATATCACCCTGCAGAGTGTACACTGACCATACAGAGGTCAGATACCAGGTGTACACAGGAGCCCTGTGGAGTAATATCACCCTGCAGAGTGTACACTGACCATACAGAGGTCAGATACCAGGTGTACACAGGAGCCCTGCAGAGTAATATCACCCTGCAGAGTATACACTGACCATACAGAGGTCAGATACCAGGTGTACACAGGAGCCCTGTGGAGTAATATCACCCTGCAGAGTGTACACTGACCATACAGAGGTCAGATACCAGGTGTACACAGGAGCCCTGCGGAGTAATATCACCCTGCAGAGTGTACACTGACCATACAGAGGTCAGATACCAGGTGTACACAGGAGCCCTGCAGAGTAATATCACCCTGCAGAGTGTACACTGACCATACAGAGGTCAGATACCAGGTGTACACAGGAGCCCTGCGGAGTAATATCACCCTGCAGAGTATACACTGACCACACAGAGGTCAGATACCAGGTGTACACAGGAGCCCTGCGGAGTATACAAGTGAACACAGCGCTGATCATACGCCGTCTTTTACATTAGGTGATGTAGAACATTCTCATTCCCCCCCCCCCCCCATAAAAAGAAAAAATTAAAATCAGAAAAAACACAAGTACATATGATACATGATCTATACCCCACATTGGTACCAACGAGAACCACATCCCACCCGCAGGAAACAAGCCCAGTGCGGCCACATTGATGGGAAGAAGTCTGGAGTCTGAAATGTGGAAATGAAAAACAAAGATTTGCTGCAAACGCTGCTGCACACAAGGGGTTAACCTGTACCGTTGTATGAGGCAGTGACTGATCTCTGTGTTGTTTTCTAGACGCGGATCTGGTATCGTACAGCGCCCGGCTCCCGCACCATGGTAAGTGTCCGCTGACGCCCGGCTCTAGGAGTATACACGGAGTGCCCCCCATGATTACATACATACAAGTGCCCCCCATGATTACATACATACAAGTGCCCCCCCATGATTACATACATACAAGTGCCCCCCATGATTACATACATACAAGTGCCCCCCATGATTACATACATACAAGTGCCCCCCATGATTACATACATACAAGTGCCCCCCATGATTACATACATACAAGTGCCCCCCATTAATCCATACATACAAGTGCCCCCCATTAATCCATACATACAAGTGCCCCCCATGAATCCATACATACAAGTGCCCCCCATGAATCCTTATATACAAGTGCCCCCCATGAATACATATATACAAGTGCCCCCCATGAATCCATACATACAAGTGCCCCCCATGAATACATATACAAGTGCCCCCCATGAATACATATCCAAGTGCCCCCCATGAATCCATACATACAAGTGCCCCCCATGAATCCATACATACAAGTGCCCCCCATGAATCTATACATACAAGTGCCCCCCATGAATACATATACAAGTGCCCCCCATGAATACATATACAAGTGCCCCCCATGATTACATACATACAAGTGCCCCCCATGAATCCATATATACAAGTGCCCCCCATGATTACATACATACAAGTGCCCCCCATGAATACATATACAAGTGCCCCCCATGATTACATACATACAAGTGCCCCCCATGATTACATACATACAAGTGCCCCCCATGAATACATATACAAGTGCCCCCCATGATTACATACATACAAGTGCCCCCCATTAATCCATACATACAAGTGCCCCCCATTAATCCATACATACAAGTGCCCCCCATAAATCCATACATACAAGTGCCCCCCATGAATCCTTATATACAAGTGCCCCCCATGAATACATATATACAAGTGCCCCCCATGAATCCATACATACAAGTGCCCCCCATGAATACATATACAAGTGCCCCCCATGAATACATATACAAGTGCCCCCCATGAATCCATACATACAAGTGCCCCCCATGAATCTATACATACAAGTGCCCCCCATGAATACATATACAAGTGCCCCCCATTATTACATACATACAAGTGCCCCCCATGATTACATACATACAAGTGCCCCCCATGAATACATATACAAGTGCCCCCCATGATTACATACATACAAGTGCCCCCATGAATCCATACATACAAGTGCCCCCCATGATTACATATATACAAGTGCCCCCCATGATTACATACATACAAGTGCCCCCCATGATTACATACATACAAGTGCCCCCCATGAATACATATACAAGTGCCCCCCATGATTACATACATACAAGTGCCCCCCATGATTACATACATACAAGTGCCCCTCATGACTCTATACATACAAGTGCCCCCCATGAATCCTTATATACAAGTGCCCCCCATGAATACATATACAAGTGCCCCCCATGAATCCTTATATACAAGTGCCCCCCATGAATCCTTATATACAAGTGCCCCCCATGAATCCTTATATACAAGTGCCCCCCATGAATACATACATACAAGTGCCCCCCATGAATCCATACATACAAGTGCCCCCCATGAATCTATACATACAAGTGCCCCCCACGAATACATATACAAGTGCCCCCCACGAATACATATACAAGTGCCCCCCATGATTACATACATACAAGTGCCCCCCATGAATACATATACAAGTGCCCCCCATGAATACATATACAAGTGCCCCCCATGAATCCATACATACAAGTGCCCCCCATGAATCTATACATACAAGTGCCCCCCATGAATACATATACAAGTGCCCCCCATTATTACATACATACAAGTGCCCCCCATGATTACATACATACAAGTGCCCCCCATGATTACATACATACAAGTGCCCCCCATGAATCCATACATACAAGTGCCCCCCATGATTACATACATACAAGTGCCCCCCATGAATACATATATACAAGTGCCCCCCATGATTACATACATACAAGTGCCCCCCATGATTACATACATACAAGTGCCCCCCATGAATACATATACAAGTGCCCCCCATGATTACATACATACAAGTGCCCCCCATGATTACATACATACAAGTGCCCCTCATGACTCCATACATACAAGTGCCCCCCATGAATCCTTATATACAAGTGCCCCCCATGAATACATATACAAGTGCCCCCCATGAATCCTTATATACAAGTGCCCCCCATGAATCCTTATATACAAGTGCCCCCCATGAATACATACATACAAGTGCCCCCCATGAATCCATACATACAAGTGCCCCCCATGAATCTATACATACAAGTGCCCCCCATGAATCTATACATACAAGTGCCCCCCACGAATACATATACAAGTGCCCCCCATGATTACATACATACAAGTGCCCCCCATGAATCCATATATACAAGTGTCCCCCATGATTACATACATACAAGTGCCCCCCATGAATACATATATACAAGTGCCCCCCATGAATCCATACATACAAGTGCCCCCCATGATTACATATATACAAGTGCCCCCCATAAATCCATACATACAAGTGCCCCCATGAATCCATACATACAAGTGCCCCCCATGTATCCATACATACAAGTGCCCCCCATGAATCCATACATACAAGTGCCCCCCATGAATCTATACATACAAGTGCCCCCCATGAATACATATACAAGTGCCCCCCATGATTACATACATACAAGTGCCCCCCATGATTACATATATACAAGTGCCCCCCATGTATCCATACATACAAGTGCCCCCCATGAATCCATACATACAAGTGCCCCCCATGAATCTATACATACAAGTGCCCCCCATGAATACATATACAAGTGCCCCCCATGAATCCATACATACAAGTGCCCCCCATGAATCCATACATACAAGTGCCCCCCATGAATCTATACATACAAGTGCCCCCCATGAATACATATACAAGTGCCCCCCATGATTACATACATACAAGTGCCCCCCATGATTACATACATACAAGTGCCCCCCATGAATACATATACAAGTGCCCCCATGATTACATACATACAAGTGCCCCCCATGAATCCATACATACAAGTGCCCCCCATGAATCCATACATACAAGTGCCCCCCATGATTACATACATACAAGTGCCCCTCATGACTCCATACATACAAGTGCCCCCCATGAATACATATATACAAGTGCCCCCCATGAATCCTTATATACAAGTGCCCCCCATGAATACATATACAAGTGCCCCCCATGAATCCTTATATACAAGTGCCCCCATGAATCCTTATATACAAGTGCCCCCCATGAATCCTTATATACAAGTGCCCCCCATGAATACATATACAAGTGCCCCCCATGAATCCTTATATACAAGTGCCCCCCATGAATACATATACAAGTGCCCCCCATGAATCCATACATACAAGTGCCCCCCATGAATCCATACATACAAGTGCCCCCCATGAATCTATACATACAAGTGCCCCCCACGAATACATATACAAGTGCCCCCCACGAATACATATACAAGTGCCCACCATGATTACATACATACAAGTGCCCCCCATGAATCCATATATACAAGTGTCCCCCATGATTACATACATACAAGTGCCCCCCATGAATACATATATACAAGTGCCCCCCATGTATCCATACATACAAGTGCCCCCATGAATACATATATACAAGTGCCCCCCATGAATACATATATACAAGTGCCCCCCATGAATACATATATACAAGTGCCCCCCATGAATCCATACATACAAGTGCCCCCCATGAATACATATATACAAGTGCCCCCCATGAATACATATATACAAGTGCCCCCCATGAATACATATATACAAGTGCCCCCCATGAATACATTTGCAACGTTCCACCCCCACGGCTGATCGTGTGCCAGGTTTTTAGGAATGCTGAGTGGTGATTGGCCTTATTAGTTTTGTGTGTCACGGTGCTCCTACCTGGATACCGTCACTCCCCAGGGTTAGGCTCCAAAGCAATAAAGGAGAAGTTATAGTGAGAGGAGTAACAGTCAAGACTTGGTAAAAGTTCAACAGCTTTACTCATAGTTTATAAGGCTGAAATAAGCCTCCGTCCATCCAGTCCAGCCTGATATCCTGCAAGTTGATCCAGAGGAAGGAAAAAAAACTGTGAGGTAGAAGCCAATTTTCCGCACTTTAGGGGAAAAAATTTCCTTTCCAACTTCAATCAGAATAAATCCCTGGATCAACGACCCCTCTCTAGTAACTAAAACCTGTAATATTATTACACTCCAGAAATACATCCTGAACTCTTTTAGTGACTCTACCATCACCACCTCCTCAGGCAGAGAGTCCATAGTCTGACTGCTCTTACAGTAAAGAGTCCATAGTCTGACTGCTCTTACAGTAAGGAGTCCATAGTCTCACTGCTCTTACAGTATAGAGTCCATAGTCTCACTGCTCTTACAGTAAAGAGTCCATAGTCTCACTGCTCTTACAGTAAAGAGTCCATAGTCTCACTGCTCTTACAGTATAGAGTCCATAGTCTCACTGCTCTTACAGTATAGAGTCCATAGTCTCACTGCTCTTACAGTAAAGAGTCCATAGTCTCTCTGCTCTTACAGTAAAGAGCCCATAGTCTCACCGCTCTTACAGTAAAGAGTCCATAGTCTCACTGCTCTTATAGTAAATAGTCCATAGTCTCACTGCTCTTACAGTAAAGAGTCCATAGTCTCACTGCTCTTACATTATAGAGTCCATAGTCTCACTGCTCTTACAGTATAGAGTCCATAGTCTCACTGCTCTTACAGTAAAGAGTCCATAGTCTCACTGCTCTTACATTATAGAGTCCATAGTCTCACTGCTCTTACAGTATAGAGTCCATAGTCTCACTGCTCTTACAGTAAAGAGTCCATAGTCTCATTGCTCTTACAGTAGAGTCCATAGTCTCACTGCTCTTACAGTAAAGAGTCCATAGTCTCACTGCTCTTACAGTAAAGAGTCCATAGTCTGACTGCTCTTACAGTATAGAGTCCATAGTCTCACTGCTCTTACAGTAAAGAGTCCATAGTCTCACTGCTCTTACAGTAAAGAGTCCATAGTCTGACTGCTCTTACAGTATAGAGTCCATAGTCTCACTGCTCTTACAGTAAAGAGTCCATAGTCTGACTGCTCTTACAGTATAGAGTCCATAGTCTCACTGCTCTTACAGTAAAGAGCCCATAGTCTCACTGCTCTTACAGTATAGAGTCCATAGTCTCACTGCTCTTACAGTATAGAGTCCATAGTCTCACTGCTCTTACAGTAAAGAGTCCAGTCTCACTAATCTTACAGTAAAGAGTCCATAGTCTCACTGCTCTTACAGTATAGAGACTATAGTCTCACTGCTCTTACAGTAAAGAGTACATAGTCTCACTGCTCTTACAGTAAAGAGCCCATAGTCTCACTGCTCTTACAGTAAAGAGTCCATAGTCTCACTGCTCTTACAGTAAAGAGTCCATAGTCTCACTGCTCTTACAGTATAGAGACTATAGTCTCACTGCTCTTACAGTAAAGAGTACATAGTCTCACTGCTCTTACAGTAAAGAGTCCATAGTCTCACCTCTCTCACAGTACAGAGTCCATAGTCTCACTGCTCTTACAGTAAAGAGTACATAGTCTCACTGCTCTTACAGTATAGAGACTATAGTCTCACTGCTCTTACAGTAAAGAGTACATAGTCTCACTGCTCTTACAGTAAAGAGTCCATAGTCTCACTGCTCTTACAGTATAGAGTCCATAGTCTCACTGCTCTTACAGTATAGAGTCCATAGTCTCACTGCTCTTACAGTATATAGTCCATAGTCTCACTGCTCTTACAGTATAGAGTCCATAGTCTCACTGCTCTTACAGTATAGAGTCCATAGTCTCACTGCTCTTACAGTAAAGAGTCCATAGTCTCACTGCTCTTACAGTAAAGAGTCCATCGTCTCACTTCTCTTACAGTACAGAGTCCATAGTCTCACTGCTCTTACAGTAAAGAGTCCATAGTCTCACTGCTCTTACAGTAAAGAGTACATAGTCTCACTGCTCTTACAGTATAGAGTCCACAGTCTCACTGCTCTTACAGTAAAGAGTCCACAGTCTCACTGCTCTTACAGTAAAGAGTCCATAGTCTCACTGCTCTTACAGTAAAGAGTCCATAGTCTCACTGCTCTTACAGTAAAGAGTCCATAGTCTCACTGCTCTTACAGTAAAGAGTCCATAGTCTCACTGCTCTTACAGTAAAGAGTCCATAGTCTGACTGCTCTTACAGTAAAGAGTCCATAGTCTCACTGCTCTTACAGTAAAGAGTCCATAGTCTCACTGCTCTTACAGTAAAGAGTACATAGTCTCACTGCTCTTACCGTAAAGAGTCCACAGTCTCACTGCTCTTACAGTATAGAGTCCACAGTCTCACTGCTCTTACAGTAAAGAGTCCACAGTCTCACTGCTCTTACAGTAAAGAGTCCATAGTCTCACTGCTCTTACAGTAAAGAGTCCATAGTCTCACTGCTCTTACAGTAAAGAGCCCATAGTCTCACTGCTCTTACAGTAAAGAATCCATAGTCTCACTGCTCTTACAGTAAAGAGTCCACAGTCTCACTGCTCTTACAGTAAAGAGTCCATAGTCTCACTGCTCTTACAGTAAAGAGTCCATAGTCTCACTGCTCTTACAGTATAGAGTCCATAGTCTCACTGCTCTTACAGTAAAGAATCCATAGTCTCACTGCTCTTACAGTAAAGAGTCCATAGTCTCACTGCTTTTACAGTAAAGAGTCCATAGTCTCACTGCTCTTTCCGTAAAGAGTCCATAGTCTCACTTCTCTTACAGTACAGAGTCCATAGTCTCACTGCTCTTACAGTACAGAGTCCATAGTCTCACTGATCTTACAGTATAGAGTCCATAGTCTCACTGCTCTTACAGTATAGAGCCCATAGTCTCACTACTCTTACCGTAAAGAGTCCATCGTCTCACTTCTCTTACAGTAAAGAGTCCATAGTCTCACTACTCTTACAGTAAAGAGTCCATAGTCTCACTGCTCTTACAGTAAAGAGTCCATAGTCTCACTGCTCTTACAGTAAAGAGTCCATAGTCTCACTGCTCTTACAGTAAAGAGTCCATAGTCTCACTGCTCTTACATTAAAGAGTCCATAGTCTCACTGCTCTTACAGTATAGAGTCCATAGTCTCACTGCTCTTACAGTATAGAGTCCACAGTCTCACTGCTCTTACAGTAAAGAGTCCACAGTCTCACTGCTCTTACAGTAAAGAGTCCACAGTCTCACTGCTCTTACAGTATAGAGTCCATAGTCTCACTGCTCTTACAGTAAAGAGTCCATAGTCTCACTGCTCTTACAGTATAGAGTCCATAGTCTCACTGCTCTTACAGTAAAGAGTCCATAGTCTCACTGCTCTTACAGTAAAGAGTCCATAGTCTCACTGCTCTTACAGTATAGAGTCCATAGCCTCACTGCTCTTACAGTAAAGAGTCCATAGTCTCACTGCTCTTACAGTAAAGAGTCCATAGTCTCACTGCTCTTACAGTAAAGAGTCCATAGTCTCACTGCTCTTACAGTAAAGAGTCCATAGTCTCACTGCTCTTACAGTATAGAGTCCATAGTCTCACTGCTTTTTCAGTAAAGAGTCCATAGTCTCACTGCTCTTACAGTAAAGAGTCCATAGTCTCACTGCTCTTACAGTATAGAGTCCATAGTCTCACTGCTCTTACAGTAAAGAGTCCATAGTCTCACTGCTCTTAGAGTAAAGAGTCCATAGTCTCACTGCTCTTACAGTATAGAGTCCATAGCCTCACTGCTCTTACAGTAAAGAGTCCATATAGTCTCACTGCTCTTACAGTATAGAGCCCATTGTCTCACTGCTCTTACAGTAAAGAGTCCATAGTCTCACTGCTCTTACAGTAAAGAGTCCATAGTCTCACTGCTCTTACAGTATAGAGTCCAAAGTCTCACTGCTCTTACAGTAAAGCATCCATAGTCTTAATGCTCTTACAGTAAAGAGTCCATAGTCTCACTGCTCTTACAGTAAAGAGTCCATAGTCTCACTGCTCTTACAGTAAAGATCTCTATAGTCTCACTGCTCTTACAGTAAAGAGTCCATAGTCTCACTGCTCTTACAGTATAGAGTCCATAGTCTCACTGCTCTTACAGTATAGAGTCCATAGTCTCACTTCTCTTACAGTATAGAGTCCATAGTCTCACTGCTCTTACAGTAAAGAGTCCATAGTCTCACTGTTCTTACAGTAAAGAGTCCATAGTCTCACTGCTCTTACAGTAAAGACTCCATAGTCTCACTGCTCTTACAGTAAAGAGTCCATAGTCTCACTGCTCTTACAGTAAAGAGTCCATAGTCTCACTGCTCTTACAGTATAGAGTCCATAGTCTCACTGTTCTTACAGTAAAGAGTCCATAGTCTCACTGCTCTTACAGTAAAGAGTCCATAGTCTCACTGCTCTTACAGTAAAGACTCCATAGTCTCACTGCTCTTACAGTAAAGAGTCCATAGTCTCACTGCTCTTACAGTAAAGACTCCATAGTCTCACTGCTCTTACAGTAAAGAGTCCATAGTCTCACTGCTCTTACAGTAAAGAGTCCATAGTCTCACTGCTCTTACAGTAAAGAGTCCATAGTCTCACTTCTCTTACAGTAAACAGTCCATAGTCTCACTGCTCTTACAGTAAAGATCTCTATAGTCTCACTGCTCTTACAGTAAAGAGTCCATAGTCTCACTGCTCTTACAGTATAGAGTCCATAGTCTCACTGCTCTTACAGTATAGAGTCCATAGTCTCACTGCTCTTACAGTAAAGAGTCCATAGTCTCACTGTTCTTACAGTAAAGAGTCCATAGTCTCACTGCTCTTACAGTAAAGAGTCCATAGTCTCACTGCTCTTACAGTAAAGACTCCATAGTCTCACTGCTCTTACAGTAAAGAGTCCATAGTCTCACTGTTCTTACAGTAAAGACTCCATAGTCTCACTGCTCTTACAGTAAAGAGTCCATAGTCTCACTGCTCTTACAGTAAAGACTCCATAGTCTCACTGCTCTTACAGTAAAGAGTCCATAGTCTCACTGCTCTTACAGTAAAGAGTCCATAGTCTCACTGCTCTTACAGTAAAGAGTCCATAGTCTCACTTCTCTTACAGTAAACAGTCCATAGTCTCACTGCTCTTACAGTAAAGATCTCTATAGTCTCACTGCTCTTACAGTAAAGAGTCCATAGTCTCACTGCTCTTACAGTATAGAGTCCATAGTCTCACTGCTCTTACAGTATAGAGTCCATAGTCTCACTGCTCTTACAGTATAGAGTCCATAGTCTCACTGCTCTTACAGTAAAGAGTCCATAGTCTCACTGTTCTTACAGTAAAGAGTCCATAGTCTCACTGCTCTTACAGTAAAGAGTCCATAGTCTCACTGCTCTTACAGTAAAGAGTCCATAGTCTCACTGTTCTTACAGTAAAGAGTCCATAGTCTCACTGCTCTTACAGTAAAGACTCCATAGTCTCACTGCTCTTACAGTAAAGAGTCCATAGTCTCACTGCTCTTACAGTAAAGACTCCATAGTCTCACTGCTCTTACAGTATAGAGTCCATGGTCTCACTGCTCTTACAGTAAAGAGTCCATAGTCTCACTGCTCTTACAGTATAGAGTCCATAGTCTCACTGCTCTTACAGTAAAGAATCCATAGTCTCACTGCTCTTACAGTATAGAGTCCATAGTCTCACTGCTCTTACAGTACAGAGTCCATAGTCTCACTGCTCTTACAGTACAGAGTCCATAGTCTCACTGCTCTTACAGTAAAGAGTCCATAGTCTCACTGCTCTTACAGTAAAGAGTCCATAGTCTCACTGCTCTTACAGTATAGAGTCCATAGTCTCACTGCTCTTACAGTATAGAGTCCATAGTCTCACTGCTCTTACAGTACAGAGTCCATAGTCTCACTGCTCTTACAGTAAAGATTCCATAGTCTCACCGCTCTTACAGTAAAGAGTCCATAGTCTCACTGCTCTTACAGTAAAGAGTCCATAGTCTCACCGTTCTTACAGTATAGAGTCCATAGTCTCACCGCTCTTACAGTAAAGAGTCCATATTCTCACTGCTCTTACAGTATAGAGTCCATAGTCTCACAGCTCTTACAGTATATAGTCCATAGTCTCACTGCTCTTACAGTAAAGAGTCCATAGTCTCACTGCTCTTACAGTATAGAGTCCATAGTCTCACAGCTCTTACAGTATATAGTCCATAGTCTCACTGCTCTTACAGTAAAGAGTCCATAGTCTCACTGCTCTTACAGTAAAGAGTCCATAGTCTCACTGCTCTTACAGTAAGGAGTCCATAGTCTCACTGCTCTTACAGTAAAGTCCATAGTCTCACTGCTCTTACAGTAAAGAGTCCATAGTCTCACCGCTCTTACAGTAAAGAGTCCATAGTCTCACTGCTCTTACAGTATAGAGTCCATAGTCTCACTGCTCTTACAGTATAGAGTCCATAGTCTCACTGCTCTTACAGTAAAGAGTCCATAGTCTCACTGCTCTTACAGTAAAGAGTCCATAGTCTCACTGCTCTTACAGTAAAGAGTCCATAGTCTCACTGATCTTACAGTAAAGAGTCCATAGTCTCACTGTTCTTACAGTATATAGTCCATAGTCTCACTGCTCTTACAGTATAGAGTCCATAGTCTCACTGCTCTTACAGTATAGAGCCCATAGTCTCACTGCTCTTACAGTAAAGAGTCCATAGTCTCACTGCTCTTACAGTAAAGAGTCCATAGTCTCACTGCTCTTACAGTAAAGAGTCCATAGTCTCACTGATCTTACAGTAAAGAGTCCATAGTCTCACTGTTCTTACAGTAAAGAGTCCATAGTCTCACTGCTCTTACAGTAAAGAGTCCATAGTCTCACTGATCTTACAGTAAAGAGTCCATAGTCTCACTGTTCTTACAGTATATAGTCCATAGTCTCACTGCTCTTACTGTATAGAGTCCATAGTCTCACTGCTCTTACAGTATAGAGCCCATAGTCTCACTGCTCTTACAGTAAAGAGTCCATAGTCTCACTGCTCTTACAGTAAAGAGCCCATAGTCTCACTGCTCTTACAGTATAGAGTCCATAGTCTCACTGCTCTTACAGTAAAGAGTCCATAGTCTCACTGCTCTTACAGTAAAGTGTCCATAGTCTCACTGCTCTTACAGTATAGAGTCCATAGTCTCACTGCTCTTACAGTATAGAGTCCATAGTCTCACTGCTCTTACAGTAAAGAGTCCATAGTCTCACTGCTCTTACAGTAAAGAGTCCATAGTCTCACTGCTCTTACAGTAAAGAGTCCATAGTCTCACTGATCTTACAGTAAAGAGTCCATAGTCTCACTGTTCTTACAGTAAAGAGTCCATAGCCTCACTGCTCTTACAGTATAGAGTTCATAGTCTCACTGCTCTTACAGTAAAGAGTTCATAGTCTCACTGCTCTTACAGTATAGAGTCCATAGTCTCACTGCTCTTACAGTAAAGAGTCCATAGCCTCACTGCTCTTACAGTAAAGAGTTCATAGTCTCACTGCTCTTACAGTATAGAGTCCATAGTCTCACTGCTCTTACAGTAAAGAGTCCATAGTCTCACTGCTCTTACAGTAAAGTGTCCATAGTCTCACTGCTCTTACAGTATAGAGTCCATAGTCTCACTGCTCTTACAGTATAGAGTCCATAGTCTCACTGCTCTTACAGTAAAGAGTCCATAGTCTCACTGCTCTTACAGTAAAGAGTCCATAGTCTCACTGCTCTTACAGTAAAGAGTCCATAGTCTCACTGATCTTACAGTAAAGAGCCCATAGTCTCACTGCTCTTACAGTAAAGAGTTCCATAGTCTCACTGCTCTTACAGTAGAGAGTCCATAGTCTCACTGCTCTTACAGTATAGAGTACATAGTCTCACTGCTCTTACAGTATAGAGTCCATAGTCTCACTGCTCTTACAGTAAAGAGTCCATAGTCTCATTGCTCTTACAGTATAGAGTCCATAGTCTCACTGCTCTTACAGTAAAGAGTCCATAGTCTCACTGCTCTTACAGTAAAGAGTCCATAGTCTTACTGCTCTTACAGTAAAGAGTCCATAGTCTCACTGCTCTTACAGTATAGAGTCCATAGTCTCACTGCTCTTACAGTATAGAGTCCATAGTCTCACTGCTCTTACAGTAAAGAGTCCATAGTCTCACTGCTCTTACAGTAAAGAGTCCATAGTCTCACTGCTCTTACAGTATAGAGTCCATAGTCTCACTGCTCTTACAGTAAAGAGTCCATAGTCTCACTGCTCTTACAGTAAAGAGTCCATAGTCTCACTGCTCTTACAGTATAGAGTCCATAGTCTTACTGCTCTTACAGTAAAGAGTCCATAGTCTCACTGCTCTTACAGTATAGAGTCCATAGTCTCACTGCTCTTACAGTAAAGAGTCCATAGTCTCACTGCTCTTACAGTATAGAGTCCATAGTCTTACTGCTCTTACAGTAAAGAGTCCATAGTCTCACTGCTCTTACAGTAAAGAGTCCATAGTCTCACTGCTCTTACAGTAAAGAGTCCATAGTCTCACTGCTCTTACAGTATAGAGTCCATAGTCTTACTGCTCTTACAGTAAAGAGTCCATAGTCTCACTGCTCTTACAGTATAGAGTCCATAGTCTCACTGCTCTTACAGTATAGAGTACATAGTCTCACTGCTCTTACAGTATAAAGTCCATAGTCTCACTGCTCTTACAGTAAAGAGTCCATAGTCTCACTGCTCTTACAGTAAAGACGAAAGTGTAGACCGGCACTCTATATTGAATCAGTAGATATTTATTCAAGACTAAAAATGCACAGAATAAAAGTTGGTTTTCACAATACAATAGTGTCAAAATATAAAAATATAGTACGGATATAAAGACACAAAAATGATAACTAAAATAGAGAATAGAAAATAGGGGGAGTCAAAGGATGTACGAGCCCACCCCTTTAAGAACGTGGTGTCCAGGTTACAGGACTATAGATCCTGGATTGGATCAGCTATTGTGGTGAAACAAATATAAGCTGGACACTGTGTTGATGAGAAGTGATTCAGATATCCAGATATGACCTATGACCTGGATATAATAATGACGTATAACAGTAGTACACTGGCTCCCTTATATTTCATAAAATCGCGCAGTTGCGTCTGATGCGTTACCAATGCGGCTCAATACATGTACAGTTGTGCTTACAGACCCAAAGGATTTTCAAGTCAGAAGGAATCACCATTATTCTGATTGGACCGCTCAGCTTCAATGTCCCGTATCATGCACCGTCAAATTTCTCAGCCAGTGAGTTGACTTAATATTTAATATAGCGCCAAGTCCTGGATATTTGACCGTAGATAGTTTGTCAAATGTGTGCAAATACGCAAATTGGAGTAAAGTACATATATAAAGTGCGGTACAGTAGAAAAATATATAGCGGACCAGTGTCTGGTGGCGTCCCACCAGCTCTAGGCGTACTGGCCACTGTCACCTTTCTTGATGATCGCTTGGTTGGTATCTAATATCCCGGTCTGTCAGTGTTTGCGCTGGTCCGTGGTAGCAAGTAGTATGGTACAGTTCCCGTGTTCGCTGCTGGGTAGGAGAACTCCTCTCTGTTCGGCGTCCCTCGTGTCTAGCGCTGCATGTACTAGCGTGTTGCGTGGACTTTTTGAGTTGGACTGAACGGGAGTAGTTGGAGATTTGAAGATAATGGACGCACTTCCAAGACATAGATATGTCTTTATTGATATGTGGATTTCTTAATGTCCTTGGTGTCAGTATCGAGTCCTTAAAGGCTTCTGTCACCCCACTAATGTGATATTTTTTTTTTGGGCTAGTTAAATTAGTTATATTGTGATATATGAAAATATAATGGTGTCACTTACTTTGATCCAGCAGTTTCTTCCAAAAACAAAGTTTTATAATATGTAAATTAGGTCTCTACCAGCAAGTAGGGCGTCTACTTGCTGGTAGCTGCTGCAGAAAACCGCCCCCCCGCCGATGACATCCCCGAAATAGAAGACGTCATCGGCGCAGGCGCACTGAAGGAGTGCTGAGGAGGCGAGCCTCCTCATCTCAGAGCGTCTGCGCCGAATGAACACAGGCGCGCGATTTTTGAAATGCCGACAGGGCCAGCCGGAGGAGGAGATCCCGGCTGGCCCTGTCAATCAACACGACGAGGGGGCGGTTTTCTGCAGCAGCTACCAGCAAGTAGACGCCCTACTTGCTGATAGAGACCTAATTTACATATTATAAAACTTCGTTTTTGGAAGAAACTGCTGGATCAAAGTAAGTAACACCATTATATTTTCATAGATCACAATATAACTAATTTAACTAGCCCAAAAAAACAACAACACTTTAGTGGGGTGACAGAAGCCCTTTAACCACCTCCGGACCTCCTAACGCACGGATGCGTCCGGAAGGTGGTTGATTCATTCCTCCTGGACGCATCCGTGCGTCATCTCGCAAGACGCGAGATTTCCTGTGAACGCGCGCACACAGGCGCGCGCACTCACAGGAACGGAAGGTAAGAGAGTGGATCTCCAGCCTGCCAGCGGCGATCGTTCGCTGGCAGGCTGGAGATGCGATTTTTTTAACCCCTAACAGGTATATTAGACGCTGTTATGCTACCTGGTCCTCTGGTGGTCCCTTTTGTTTGGATCGACCACCAGAGGACACAGGCAGCTCAGTAAAGTAGCACCAAACACCACTACACTACACTACACCCCCCCCCGTCACTTATTAACCCCTTATTCACCCCTGATCACCCCTGATCACCCCAGATCACCCCATATAGATTCCCTGATCACCCCCCTGTCATTGATCACCCCCCTGTCATTGATAACCCCCTGTAAGGCTCCATTCAGAGGTCCGTATGAATTTTACAGATCCATTGATAGATGGATCGGATCCGCAAAACACATACAGACGTCTGAATGGAGCCTTACAGGGGCGTGATCAATGACGGTGGTGATCACCCCATATAGACTCCCTGATCACCCCCCTGTCATTGATCACCCCCCTGTAAGGCTGCATTCAGATATCCGTATGATTTTTACGGATCCACTGATACATGGATCGGATCCGCAAAACACATACGGACATCTGAATGGAGCCTTACAGGGGGGTGATCACCCCATATAGACTCCCTGATCACCCCCCTGTCATTGATCACCCCCCTGTCATTGATCACCCCCCTGTAAGGCTGCATTCAGATGTCCGTATGATTTTTACGGATCCACTGATACATGGATCGGATCCGCAAAACACATACGGACATCTGAATGGAGCCTTACAGGGGGGTGATCACCCCATATAGACTCCCTGATCACCCTCCTGTCATTGATCACCCCCCTGTCATTGATCACCCCCCTGTAAGGCTGCATTCAGATGTCCGTATGATTTTTACGGATCCACTGATACATGGATCGGATCCGCAAAACACATACGGACATCTGAATGGAGCCTTACAGGGGGGTGATCAATGACAGGGGGGTCATCACCCCATATAGACTCCCTGATCACCCCCCTGTCATTGATCACCCCCCTGTAAAGCTCCATTCAGACATTTTTTTGGCCCAAGTTAGCGGAAATTTTTTTTTTTTTCTTACAAAGTCTCATATTCCACTAACCCCTCACGGAATCCAAATGCGTAAAATTTTTTAGACATTTATATTCCAGACTTCTTCTCACGCTTTAGGGCCCCTAGAATGCCATGGCAGTATAAATACCCCACATGTGACCCCATTTCGGAAAGAAGACACCCCAAGGTATTCCGTGAGGGGCATATTGAGTCCATGAAAGATTGAAATTTTTGTCCCAAGTTAGCGGAAAGGGAGACTTTGTGATAAATAAAAAAAATATCAATTTCCGCTAACTTGTGCCAAAAAAATAAAATTTCTATGAACTTGCCATGCCCCTCATTGAATACCTTTGGGGTGTCTTCTTTCCAAAATGGGGTCACATGTGGGGTATTTATACTGCCCTGGCATTATAGGGGCCCTAAAGCATGAGAAGAAGTCTGGGATCCAAATGTCTAAAAATGCCCTCATAAAAGGAATGTGGGCCCCTTTGCGCATCTAGGCTGCAAAAAAGTGTCACACATCTGGTATCGCCGTACTCAGGAGAAGTTGGGCAATGTGTTTTGGGGTGTCATTTTACATATACCCATGCTGGGTGAGATAAATATCTTGGTCAAATGCCAACTTTGTATAAAAAAATGGGAAAAGTTGTCTTTTGCCGAGATATTTCTCTCACCCAGCATGAGTATATGTAAAAGACACCCCAAAATACATTGCCCAACTTCTCCTGAATACGGCGATACCACATGTGTGACACTTTTTTGCAGCCTAGGTGGGCAACGGGGCCCACATTCCAAAGAGCACCTTTCGGATTTCACCGGCCATTTTTTACAGATTTTGATTTCAAACTACTTACCACACATTAGGGCCCCTAGAATCCCAGGGCAGTATAACTACCCCACAAGTGACCCCATTTTGGAAAGAAGACACCCCAAGGTATTCGCTGATGGGCATAGTGAGTTCATGGAAGTTTTTATTTTTTGTCACAAGTTAGTGGAATATGAGACTTTGTAAGAAAAAAAAAAAAATCCTCATTTCCGCTAACTTGTGACAAAAAATAAAAAATTCTAGGAACTCGCCATGCCCCTCACGGAATACCTTGGGGTGTCTTCTTTCCAAAATGGGGTCACTTGTGGGGTAGTTATACTGCCCTGGCATTCTAGGGGCCCAAATGTGTGGGAAGTATTTTGAAATCAAAATGTGTAAAAAATGGCCGGTGAAATCCGAAAGGTGCTCTTTGGAATGTGGGCCCCTTTGCCCACCTAGGCTGCAAAAAAGTGTCACACATGTGGTATCTCCGTACTCAAGAGAAGTTGGGCAATGTGTTTTGGGGTGTCATTTTACATATACCCATGCTGGGTGAGATAAATATCTTGGTCAAATGCCAACTTTGTATAAAAAAATTGGAAAAGTTGTCTTTTGCCAAGATATTTCTCTCACCCAGCCATTTTTTACAGATTTTGATTTCAAACTACTTACCACACATTTGGGCCCCTAGAATACCAGGGCAGTATAACTACCCCACAAGTGACCCCATTTTGGAAAGAAGACACCCCAAGGTATTCGCTGATGGGCATAGTGAGTTCATAGAAGTTTTTATTTTTTGTCACAAGTTAGTGGAATATGAGACTTTGTAAGAAAAAAAAAATGAAAAAAAAATCATAATTTTCCGCTAACTTGTGACAAAAAATAAAAAGTTCTATGAACTCATTATGCCCATCAGCGAATACCTTAGGGTGTCTACTTTCCGAAATGGGGTCATTTGTGGGGTGTTTATACTGTCTGGGCATTGTAGAACCTCAGGAAACATGACAGGTGCTCAGAAAGTCAGAGCTGCTTCAAAAAGCGGAAATTCACATTTTTGTACCATAGTTTGTAAACGCTATAACTTTTACCCAAACATTTTTTTTTTTATCAAAGACATGTAGAACAATAAATTTAGAGCAAAATTTATATATGGATGTCGTTTTTTTTTTGCAAAATTTTACAACTGAAAGTGAAAAATGTCATTTTTTTGCAAAAAAATCGTTAAATTTCGATTAATAACAAAAAAAGTAAAAATGTCAGCAGCAATGAAATACCACCAAATGAAAGCTCCATTAGTGAGAAGAAAAGGAGGTAAAATTCATTTGGGTGGTAAGTTGCATGACCGAGCAATAAACTGTTAAAGTAGTGTAGGTCAGAAGTGTAAAAAGTGGCCTGGTCATTAAGGGTGTTTAAGCTATAGGGGCTGAGGTGGTTAAATATCAGAAATAAGGGTCTGGCTATGACATTACTTAATTCTCTTAGGACAGGGGTGTGTGCCATCTGGTCCCGGTGATTTGACTATTTTAATCTTTTTAAGACACGGCTGTACTTCTTCCTGGGTCAGACAGGGCACTTTTAATGGGAAATTTACTTTTATATTCTGCATTTCATCTGAACATCAGTGAGTACATAACTACCTACCCTAACCTGAGACATCACTACAAGTACAGGCTGTTACTGGGATTCATCACATCTACTTGCATGTTCATAAGGCTGGGTTCACACTTGAGCGAATTTGATATGCGCGTTTAACGCGCGTTTTTGTGCGCATTTTTGTCCATGGTGAACGCGCGTATTACGCGCGTTTGTGTGATTGACTGCAGTGTCCTATGGCTGCAAACGCGCGACAAAACACCCCAAAGAAGCTCAAGAACTTGTTTGAGCGTAGGGCGTTTTTCAGCGCGTTCAAACGCGCTGTAAAACGCTCAAGTGAGAACCAGGGCCATAGGGAAGCATTGGTTTTCATGTGTTGAGCGTTTTACAGCGCGTTTGAACGCGCTGTAAAACGCTCAAGTGTGAACCCAGCCTAAGAGACTGTTTTATTACTGGATGTAAACTGTTATCAAGAACCTGGTTATAGTAAAGTTCTCAGTTGGATTTAAACCACCGGACCGGCACGTTGCATCCACTCTTGGGAAGGTTGTCAGCTATCCTGAATGTTCTCCACTGTAGAAAGATGGAGTTCAGATGGTTTGGAAATGGCCGTATAACCTTCCCAGATCGATGGGTAGCAATAACAGCTTCACCAAGATCCCTGCTGATGTCTTTCATTCTCAGTCTGAATTCTCCAGACCAGCAAACTTCCAAAACTCCTACTCTTATAGAGGTAGTCACACTTACCGTGGGTCATATAGCAGCACACAGCGACTACTTTTCTCTTAATTCCTATGGATGCAATAAGGAGGCATTTATTTTACACACCTGTGGAATAGATGATGATCTGGTGGAAGAGTCATGTGCTGTATGACATCTGAGGCCGGATTTACCTCATTATAAGGCTGTAACACATGTAGGTAGGGACAGTCATGGACAGTGAGCCCTAACCTAGAACCCAGTCCGCATTCCCTACCTACTTGCAGTGCAAGCCCTAGGTAGCAAGACTGCAACTGGTCAACGGTCCCTATCCTACTAAGGTGCAGAGACAGATAAACACCTAGAGGCAAACGACACAAAGACACTTAAATGGGTCAGAACCAGGAGGGCAATGCAGTACAAAAACGAGATAAAGAGAATAGTAGAAAGACGAGTCTAGGTCAGAACCAGACGGGATGCACAGTATAAATCACGAAAGACAGAGGTTGGTCAAAGGACAAGCCCCAAAAATACAAACAATCCAAATCAGCATAGGAACAAGAATCAGGAACCTAGTTAGTGAGCCCAAACAAGACTATCACTGGCTCTGATGTATGGCCAGGAAGGGGTTTAAACAGAGCACCGAGTCCCTGGATTGGGCCTTAATCACACAGTCAGTGTTTGGTCAGTGATTTCCAACAGTGATTTTGAGCCAGAACCATGTGCGGCTCTAAACACAGACCAGGAGCCGATCTTCCCCTTACTCCTTATCTCTGTGGAGGCTCCACGCCTGGTTTTGGCTCACAATCACTGATGGAAATCACTGACCAAACACTGACGTGTGAATGAGGCCTTATTCAGAAACACGAGCACACGAGAATAAAGCAGCTGAGCAATCAACCCACTGCTAGTCTCTCCCAGGACTTGCCCGCTGCAGGGAGAAACAGAGCATTGCATCCTGCTGAGGATCGCGCCACTGGAGCTCGGACAGGTACGTTTATGACAAAGACCTTCTATAGTTCTCATTCAAATATATTTTGACTATTTAATATTTAGATATAAATCTAATATTTTACACTTTTTGGATTTTTTTAATATTTTATCATTTTTAATATTTTATAGTATTTTTTAATTTAATTTCAACATTATATATTACATTGTAAGACACATCATTTTCTATTATAAGAGACTTTCAGCACTGTTTGATTATTGACGGGCTGTGAATGATCTCATGAGGTTTACATTTCTGTTGCAGATTCTGAACCTTCTCATCCTATGTTGTGTGATCGGATGGTCATCAGGTAATGAGCCTCTAGATCTCCGTCTGATCTCCGTGTGAATTCATTCTCCTGCACAGGAGACCATACAGGCGGCAGTGTTATTAGGTGGGACGATCTACACTTGGTAGACCCTAAACCTACCAAGTCCTCTCCGGATTCCTAGCAGCAGCTCCCAATGATTCATTAGGAAGTCGGAATTGAACAGTTATAATTTTTTTGGTTACTGTTGGGTAGAGGGGAAGGATTGCCTGGCTATATCCAAAGCCCACCTGTGCTGGAACGGTTGTAATATCATGAGACTGAGTGACACCATCTACTCCATAAGAAGCCTGGGAAAATGTGGTCTTGTTCTTCTTTCTCTTGTGTTAGAGCACAAGTTTGGTAACACAATTAAAAAGGCATCTGGTAAAAAGGAGTCTGGTAGACATATAGATACCACCGAGTCAAGTCCTTACATCCAAATTGCCGATGTCTGAGGTTATCTGGTATCCTTGGCTGGAGATAGTTACGAGAAGAGGGGCTTCAACGTTGAAGGCTATATGATAGACACATCAGAAGATGACTAATAAAATCCATGAGTCAAGACCTCAGATCATCATTGACCACCACAGGAGCCCCATCTAGAATTTACCACCGTTAATGATATATCTGGCCATTACCAATGTAAATGTAAAAATAGAGACCTGTAGATTCTACGAGATTACAGTCTACTACGTTATAGTCTTTATCAAGAGGCATCCAGTATGAGGTGTGGTCCTATACTCATGAAGGCCTCCCCACCATAGCATGTCTTCACTCATTTGAGTAGAACATACAAAACCCATAGGATCCCAGTCACTGGTAAAACATGGATGGTCTCTGAGATATGGACGACTAGTGAGCTACAGAGCTGAGGTTTTTTAACATTATTTTTCTGTTTCAGGTCTTCCGATATCTGAAGAAAAGGTGACCTCCTACCTCTATGGCTATGTTATGTTGCCCTGTAGGTTCTCTTTTGCTGAAGCTTTGACAGGTTTGTCCGTGATCTGGAATAAGACGAGAAACAATAGAAAATTGATTCTTTACAAAATCATCAATAGTGAAGAAAAACCTGAGGAGCAGGATCCCCAGTACAGAGGACGTGTAGAATTATCCACAGAGTTCCCACAAGGAAACCTACACCTGATCCTGAGAAATGTCACGTATGAAGACGAGGGCACTTACTACTGCCGAGCGGCCAACACCAAGGGTCATGGGGACAGGAAGGTGACATTGTCCATAGACAGTAAGTTCTTTCCCATCCACCTCTTTTCAGTAACACTGAGACATCCGAGATCTTTCTTGTCATGTATGTAAATGTAAAGTGGCAGACAGGGACATGTTCAGTATGTGCTGGAGAAACCTCAACCATCCGTGTCCTGTAACAACCCAAACTCAATGGGAATTTATGCCTTCTGGAACGGAGACTCCATTTCAGAACCATTTAGAAATTTCACCTAGTCGAAGGCTGCACGCTCACACGGCCAACAGCTATCTCTCCCAGAACTCCCATACATATACATCATCGGGTCAGCCAGGAGAATGGACTAGGCCCCTGAGAGATTGATCGGCCTCCGACATTTATCTGATTTGTATGGACAGCCTAACTCTTTTATTCCCAAAAATCCCTAAACAGTTTTCTGCTCCTTTTCCCCACTGACCTTCAGATGGAGGCAACTTCGAATCCACTGTCGATGTCCACCTGGGAAGACATGGCCGTCAGTGGAGGTGACGACGTCCCCATGGTCGGTTAAACAGAACGCATGCGTCATATGAAAATAGAATATGAAGAAGCCATGCTTCATAAACTAGTGGACTCCAAAAACTTTAGCAGCTACTTCGTATCAGAGGAGGGTATAAACGGGTGTTCCTTCAAAAGCACATAGGGTTGGTGATCGTGTGGGGAAGTCTGTAACGTATGGGAACCACCCTGTCACGTGACATGGGTGCGACTGACAAGTGTCGATCTATTCCATGCACTCAGTCTCTCACGCCCCTACACCCAGGCCTCAGACTGCACCTAGATCCCACCCGACACAGCCTTTCATGCACCCCAACACACTGCCACCATCTATGACATATAAATGAGTAGAAAGCCCCACAGTGCCTCACGGTAGCACCATGGCGTCGCTCATCGCTAAGACGTACCCCCATGTTATTAGGGTCTCTCATTGCATCAGTACAGATATTTCTCCTGTGATTCATTGTAACAAAATGTATGCTATGAGATAATGGATGTTACATGAAACTTTTTGAATTCAGAATTTTCGGATTTACGTTGAAGTCAGTTGGGCAAAAGATAACGAGAAAGATTTGACAGGAGACAAGAAGTGCGGGTCAGAACCGTTGATTCATTCGTTGTCCCATTGACCTCAATCTCTAGGAGGTCAGTGGTTGGCTGTGGTTCTGTAGAATTGAGCAACACGAGATCCCACTGCCTCACAACCAGCCTCTAGTATGGCTTCTCCACTGGACAAGGCATCCCGCTTCTCAGGCCTCCACCAATCCGGCATCTTCAGTCTAAATCCAGTGTTCTGCTCTTGGTCTTGCGAGATTCCAGATTATTTTTGTATAAAATTCCTACAATCCAGAATTTCATTAGATTTATGCTGTTTCTTGCACTCAGCTCTGAATGCAGATGAGCCCACGGTTACACTGGTGACCATTGGTGAGAAGCGGCGTATGAAGTGCAGAAGCTCCGGTGTTTACCGTGCACCTCAGGTCCAGTGGATCACTGCACAGGGGGAAGATCTGTCCAGCTATGGAAGACTCCGTGTCACCGAGCAGAGTAATGGCAGGAGGCTGGTGGAGTCCGTGCTGGACTATGATGTGGAGAGAAACAAACAAGTCTTGTGTCATATCCAGGAGGGAAGGTTGAGAAGATCCACCCGAGCCGTCATATCAGGTAAGTACTCACAGGTAACCCAAGACATGAAACATCAGTAGAAAGGATCCTTCACTGCTCATCAAAGATAAGATGCACCATGTGAATGAGAATAACATTGTACAGACCTCCGCAGTGTGACCGCTCTTACAGTACAGACCTCCGCAGTGTGAGCGCTCTTACAGTACAGACCTCCGCAGTGTGACCGCTCTTACAGTACAGACCTCCGCAGTGTGACCGCTCTTACGGTACAGACCTCCGCAGTGTGACCGCTCTTACGGTACAGACCTCCGCAGTGTGACCGCTCTTACGGTACAGACCTCCGCAGTGTGACCGCTCTTACAGTAGAGACCTCCGCAGTGTGACCGCTCTTACAGTAGAGACCTCCGCAGTGTGACCGCTCTTACAGTACAGACCTCCGCAGTGTGACCGCTCTTACAGTACAGACCTCCGCAGTGTGAGCGCTCTTACAGTACAGACCTCCGCAGTGTGACCGCTCTTACAGTACAGACCTCCGCAGTGTGACCGCTCTTACAGTACAGACCTCCGCAGTGTGACCGCTCTTACAGTACAGACCTCCGCAGTGTGAGCGCTCTTACAGTACAGACCTCCGCAGTGTGAGCGCTCTTACAGTACAGACCTCCGCAGTGTGACCGCTCTTACAGTACAGACCTCCGCAGTGTGACCGCTCTTACGGCACAGACCTCAGCAGTGTGAGCGCTCTTACAGTACAGACCTCCGCAGTGTGACCGCTCTTACAGTACAGACCTCCGCAGTGTGACCGCTCTTACAGTACAGACCTCCGCAGTGTGACCGCTCTTACGGCACAGACCTCCGCAGTGTGAGCGCTCTTACAGTACAGACCTCCGCAGTGTGACCGCTCTTACAGTACAGACCTCCGCAGTGTGACCGCTCTTACAGTACAGACCTCCGCAGTGTGACCGCTCTTACAGTACAGACCTCCGCAGTGTGACCGCTCTTACAGTACAGACCTCCGCAGTGTGACCGCTCTTACAGTAGAGACCTCCGCAGTGTGACCGCTCTTACAGTACAGACCTCCGCGGTGTGACCGCTCTTACAGTACAGACCTCCGCAGTGTGACCGCTCTTACAGTACAGACCTCCGCAGTGTGACCGCTCTTACAGTACAGACCTCCGCAGTGTGAGCGCTCGTACAGTACAGACCTCCGCAGTGTGAGCGCTCTTACAGTACAGACCTCCGCAGTGTGACCGCTCTTACAGCACAGACCTCCGCAGTGTGACCGCTCTTACAGTACAGACCTCCGCAGTGTGACCGCTCTTACAGTACAGACCTCCGCAGTGTGAGCGCTCTTACAGTACAGACCTCCGCAGTGTGACCGCTCTTACAGTACAGACCTCCGCAGTGTGAGCGCTCTTACAGTACAGACCTCCGCAGTGTGACCGCTCTTACAGTACAGACCTCCGCAGTGTGACCGCTCTTACAGTACAGACCTCCGCAGTGTGACCGCTCTTACAGTACAGACCTCCGCAGTGTGAGCGCTCTTACAGTACAGACCTCCGCAGTGTGACCGCTCTTACATTACAGACCTCCGCAGTGTGACCGCTCTTACAGTACAGACCTCCGCAGTGTGACCGCTCTTACAGTACAGACCTCCGCAGTGTGACCGCTCTTACAGTACAGACCTCCGCAGTGTGACCGCTCTTACAGTAGAGACCCCCGCAGTGTGACCGCTCTTACAGTACAGACCTCCGCAGTGTGACCGCTCTTACAGTACAGACCTCCGCAGTGTGACCGCTCTTACAGTACAGACCTCCGCAGTGTGACCGCTCTTACAGTACAGACCTCCGCAGTGTGAGCGCTCTTACAGTACAGACCTCCGCAGTGTGACCGCTCTTACAGTACAGACCTCCGCAGTGTGACCGCTCTTACAGTACAGACCTCCGCAGTGTGACCGCTCTTACAGTACAGACCTCCGCAGTGTGACCGCTCTTACAGTACAGACCTCCGCAGTGTGACCGCTCTTACAGTACAGACCTCCGCAGTGTGACCGCTCTTACAGTACAGACCTCTGCAGTGTGACCGCTCTTACAGTACAGACCTCCGCAGTGTGACCGCTCTTACAGTACAGACCTCCGCAGTGTGACCGCTCTTACAGTACAGACCTCCGCAGTGTGACCGCTCTTACATTACAGACCTCCGCAGTGTGACCGCTCTTACAGTACAGACCTCCGCAGTGTGACCGCTCTTACAGTACAGACCTCCGCAGTGTGACCGCTCTTACAGTAGAGACCTCCGCAGTGTGACCGCTCTTACAGTACAGACCTCCGCAGTGTGAGCGCTCTTACAGTACAGACCTCCGCAGTGTGACCGCTCTTACAGTACAGACCTCCGCAGTGTGACCGCTCTTACATTACAGACCTCCGCAGTGTGACCGCTCTTACAGTACAGACCTCCGCAGTGTGAGCGCTCTTACAGTACAGACCTCCGCAGTGTGAGCGCTCTTACAGTACAGACCTCCGCAGTGTGACCGCTCTTACAGTACAGACCTCCGCAGTGTGACCGCTCTTACAGTACAGACCTCCGCAGTGTGAGCGCTCTTACATTACAGACCTCCGCAGTGTGACCGCTCTTACAGTACAGACCTCCGCAGTGTGACCGCTCTTACAGTACAGACCTCCGCAGTGTGAGCGCTCTTACATTACAGACCTCCGCAGTGTGACCGCTCTTACAGTACAGACCTCCGCAGTGTGACCGCTCTTACAGTACAGACCTCCGCAGTGTGACCGCTCTTACAGTACAGACCTCCGCAGTGTGACCGCTCTTACGGTACAGACCTCCGCAGTGTGACCGCTCTTACAGTACAGACCTCCATAGTGTGACCGCTCTTACAGTACAGACCTCCGCAGTGTGACCGCTCTTACAGTACAGACCTCCGCAGTGTGACCGCTCTTACAGTACAGACCTCCGCAGTGTGACCGCTCTTACAGTACAGACCTCCATAGTGTGACCGCTCTTACAGTACAGACCTCCGCAGTGTGACCGCTCTCACAGTACAGACCTCCGCAGTGTGACCGCTCTTACAGTACCGACCTCCGCAGTGTGAGCGCTCTTACAGTACAGACCTCCGCAGTGTGAGCGCTCTTACAGTACAGACCTCCGCAGTGTGACCGCTCTTACAGTACAGACCTCCGCAGTGTGACCGCTCTTACGGTACAGACCTCCGCAGTGTGAGCGCTCTTACAGTACAGACCTCCGCAGTGTGACCGCTCTTACAGTACAGACCTCCGCAGTGTGACCGCTCTTACAGTACAGACCTCCGCAGTGTGACCGCTCTTACAGTACAGACCTCCGCAGTGTGACCGCTCTTACAGCACAGACCTCCGCAGTGTGAGCGCTCTTACAGTACAGACCTCCGCAGTGTGACCGCTCTTACAGTACAGACCTCCGCAGTGTGACCGCTCTTACAGTACAGACCTCCGCAGTGTGACCGCTCTTACAGTACAGACCTCCGCAGTGTGACCGCTCTTACAGTACAGACCTCCGCAGTGTGACCGCTCTTACAGTACAGACCTCCTCCGGGATGAAAGGGTTGATTGCTTTGTTTTTCATGCTTTAGATGGGACGCACCCGGTGTCTGTAGATAAAATCTGACTAACGAGTAAGAAAGAGCCCAGAATGGCAGCCACAGACATCTCCAAGAAGTAAGTGAACCCCTGGGGATATTTATGTGGTACAGCAATGAATCGGCTGTAAGAGCTCCTACCACCATTGGTCATAAAGTGATGACACCTTCTATCCGTATACCACCCGGACATCAGAGTACACAGTTTATAGTACAGTATATCAGAGTATACAGTATATACACAGTTTATAGTACAGTATATCAGAGTATACAGTATATACACAGTTTATAGTACAGTATATCAGAGTATACAGTATATACACAGTTTATAGTACAGTATATCAGAGTACACAGTATATACACAGTTTATAGTACAGTATATCAGAGTACACAGTATATACACAGTTTATAGTACAGTATATCAGAGTATACAGTATATACACAGTTTATAGTACAGTATATCAGAGTATACAGTATATACACAGTTTATAGTACAGTATATCAGAGTATACAGTATATACACAGTTTATAGTACAGTATATCAGAGTACACAGTATATACACAGTTTATAGTACAGTATATCAGAGTACACAGTATATACACAGTTTATAGTACAGTATATCAGAGTACACAGTATATACACAGTTTATAGTACAGTATATCAGAGTACACAGTATATACATAGTTTATAGTACAGTATATCAGAGTACACAGTATATACACAGTTTATAGTACAGTATATCAGAGTACACAGTATATACACAGTTTATAGTACAGTATATCAGAGTATACAGTATATACACAGTTTATAGTACAGTATATCAGAGTATACAGTATATACACAGTTTATAGTACAGTATATCAGAGTACACAGTATATACACAGTTTATAGTACAGTATATCAGAGTACACAGTATATACACAGTTTATAGTACAGTATATCAGAGTATACAGTATATACACAGTTTATAGTACAGTATATCAGAGTATACAGTATATACACAGTTTATAGTACAGTATATCAGAGTACACAGTATATACACAGTTTATAGTACAGTATATCAGAGTACAGTATATCAGAGTATACAGTATATACATAGTTTATAGTACAGTATATCAGAGTACACAGTATATACACAGTTTATAGTACAGTATATCAGAGTATACAGTATATGCACAGTTTATAGTACAGTATATCAGAGTATACAGTATATACACAGTTTATAGTACAGTATATCAGAGTATACAGTATATACACAGTTTATAGTACAGTATATCAGAGTATACAGTATATACACAGTTTATAGTACAGTATATCAGAGTATACAGTATATACACAGTTTATAGTACAGTATATCAGAGTACACAGTATATACACAGTTTATAGTACAGTATATCAGAGTACACAGTATATACACAGTTTATAGTACAGTATATCAGAGTACACAGTATATACACAGTTTATAGTACAGTATATCAGAGTATACAGTATATACACAGTATATAGTACAGTATATCAGAGTATACAGTATATACACAGTTTATAGTACAGTATATCAGAGTACACAGTATATACATAGTTTATAGTACAGTATATCAGAGTACACAGTATATACACAGTTTATAGTACAGTATATCAGAGTACACAGTATATACACAGTTTATAGTACAGTATATCAGAGTACACAGTATATACACAGTTTATAGTACAGTATATCAGAGTATACAGTATATACACAGTTTATAGTACAGTATATCAGAGTATACAGTATATACATAGTTTATAGTACAGTATATCAGAGTATACAGTATATACACAGTTTATAGTACAGTATATCAGAGTATACAGTATATACATAGTTTATAGTACAGTATATCAGAGTACACAGTATATACACAGTTTATAGTACAGTATATCAGAGTATACAGTATATACACAGTTTATAGTACAGTATATCAGAGTACACAGTATATACACAGTTTATAGTACAGTATATCAGAGTACACAGTATATACACAGTTTATAGTACAGTATATCAGAGTATACAGTATATACATAGTTTATAGTACAGTATATCAGAGTACACAGTATATACACAGTTTATAGTACAGTATATACACAGTTTATAGTACAGTATATCAGAGTATACAGTATATACACAGTTTATAGTACAGTATATCAGAGTATACAGTATATACACAGTTTATAGTACAGTATATCAGAGTACACAGTATATACATAGTTTATAGTACAGTATATCAGAGTATACAGTATATACACAGTTTATAGTACAGTATATCAGAGTATACAGTATATACACAGTTTATAGTACAGTATATCAGAGTACACAGTATATACACAGTTTATAGTACAGTATATCAGAGTACACAGTATATACACAGTTTATAGTACAGTATATCAGAGTATACAGTATATACACAGTTTATAGTACAGTATATCAGAGTACACAGTATATACACAGTTTATAGTACAGTATATCAGAGTACACAGTATATACACAGTTTATAGTACAGTATATCAGAGTATACAGTATATACACAGTTTATAGTACAGTATATCAGAGTACACAGTATATACACAGTTTATAGTACAGTATATCAGAGTATACAGTATATACACAGTTTATAGTACAGTATATCAGAGTACACAGTATATACACAGTTTATAGTACAGTATATACACAGTTTATAGTACAGTATATCAGAGTACACAGTATATACACAGTTTATAGTACAGTATATCAGAGTATACAGTATATACACAGTTTATAGTACAGTATATCAGAGTACACAGTATATACACAGTTTATAGTACAGTATATCAGAGTACACAGTATATACACAGTTTATAGTACAGTATATCAGAGTATACAGTATATACATAGTTTATAGTACAGTATATCAGAGTATACAGTATATACACAGTTTATAGTACAGTATATCAGAGTATACAGTATATACATAGTTTATAGTACAGTATATCAGAGTACACAGTATATACACAGTTTATAGTACAGTATATCAGAGTATACAGTATATACACAGTTTATAGTACAGTATATCAGAGTACACAGTATATACACAGTTTATAGTACACTATATCAGAGTACACAGTATATACACAGTTTATAGTACAGTATATCAGAGTATACAGTATATACATAGTTTATATTACAGTATATCAGAGTACACAGTATATACACAGTTTATAGTACAGTATATCAGAGTATACAGTATATACACAGTTTATAGTACAGTATATCAGAGTATACAGTATATACACAGTTTATAGTACAGTATATCAGAGTATACAGTATATACACAGTTTATAGTACAGTATATCAGAGTATACAGTATATACACAGTTTATAGTACAGTATATCAGAGTACACAGTATATACACAGTTTATAGTACAGTATATCAGAGTACACAGTATATACACAGTTTATAGTACAGTATATCAGAGTATACAGTATATACACAGTTTATAGTACAGTATATCAGAGTACAAAGTATATACACAGTTTATAGTACAGTATATCAGAGTATACAGTATATACACAGTTTATAGTACAGTATATCAGAGTACACAGTATATACACAGTTTATAGTACAGTATATCAGAGTACACAGTATATACACAGTTTATAGTACAGTATATCAGAGTACACAGTATATACACAGTTTATAGTACAGTATATCGGAGTACACAGTATATACACAGTTTATAGTACAGTATATCAGAGTACACAGTATATACATAGTTTATCGTACAGTATATCAGAGTACACAGTATATACACAGTTTATAGTACAGTATATCGGAGTACACAGTATATACACAGTTTATAGTACAGTATATCAGAGTATACAGTATATACACAGTTTATAGTACAGTATATCAGAGTATACAGTATATACACAGTTTATAGTACAGTATATCAGAGTACACAGTATATACACAGTTTATAGTACAGTATATCAGAGTATACAGTATATACACAGTTTATAGTACAGTATATCAGAGTACACAGTATATACACAGTTTATAGTACAGAATATCAGAGTATACAGTATATACACAGTTTATAGTACAGTATATCAGAGTACACAGTATATACACAGTTTATAGTACAGTATATACACAGTTTATAGTATAGTATATCAGAGTATACAGTATATACACAGTTTATAGTACAGTATATCAGAGTACACAGTATATACACAGTTTATAGTACAGTATATCAGAGTATACAGTATATACACAGTTTATAGTACAGTATATCAGAGTACACAGTATATACACAGTTTATAGTACAGAATATCAGAGTATACAGTATATACACAGTTTATAGTACAGTATATCAGAGTACACAGTATATACACAGTTTATAGTACAGTATATACACAGTTTATAGTATAGTATATCAGAGTATACAGTATATACACAGTTTATAGTACAGTATATCAGAGTACCCAGTATATACACAGTTTATAGTACAGTATATCAGAGTATACAGTATATACACAGTTTATAGTACAGTATATCAGATTATACAGTATATACACAGTTTATAGTACAGTATATCAGAGTATACAGTATATACACAGTTTATAGTACAGTATATCAGAGTACACAGTATATACACAGTTTATAGTACAGTATATCAGAGTACACAGTATATACACAGTTTATAGTACAGTATATCAGAGTACACAGTATATACACAGTTTATAGTACAGTATATCAGAGTACACAGTATATACACAGTTTATAGTACAGTATATCAGAGTATACAGTATACACAGTTTATAGTACAGTATATCAGAGTACACAGTATATACACAGTTTATAGTACAGTATATCAGAGTACACAGTATATACACAGTTTATAGTACAGTATATCAGAGTACACAGTATATACACAGTTTATAGTACAGTATATCAGAGTACACAGTATATACACAGTTTATAGTACAGTATATCAGAGTATACAGTATATACACAGTTTATAGTACAGTATATCAGAGTACACAGTATATACACAGTTTATAGTACAGTATATCATAGTATACAGTATATACACAGTTTATAGTACAGTATATCAGAGTATACAGTATATACACAGTTTATAGTACAGTATATCAGAGTACACAGTATATACACAGTTTATAGTACAGTATATCAGAGTACACAGTATATACACAGTTTATAGTACAGTATATCAGAGTATACAGTATATACATAGTTTATAGTACAGTATATCAGAGTACACAGTATATACACAGTTTATAGTACAGTATATCAGAGTACACAGTATATACACAGTTTATAGTACAGTATATCAGAGTATACAGTATATACATAGTTTATAGTACAGTATATCAGAGTATACAGTATATACACAGTTTATAGTACAGTATATCAGAGTATACAGTATATACATAGTTTATAGTACAGTATATCAGAGTACACAGTATATACACAGTTTATAGTACAGTATATCAGAGTACACAGTATATACACAGTTTATAGTACAGTATATCAGAGTATACAGTATATACACAGTTTATAGTACAGTATATCAGAGTACACAGTATATACACAGTTTATAGTACAGTATATCAGAGTATACAGTATATACACAGTTTATAGTACAGTATATCAGAGTATACAGTATATACATAGTTTATAGTACAGTATATCAGAGTACACAGTATATACACAGTTTATAGTACAGTATATCAGAGTATACAGTATATACATAGTTTATAGTACAGTATATCAGAGTATACAGTATATACACAGTTTATAGTACAGTATATCAGAGTATACAGTATATACATAGTTTATAGTACAGTATATCAGAGTACACAGTATATACACAGTTTATAGTACAGTATATCATAGTATACAGTATATACACAGTTTATAGTACAGTATATCAGAGTATACAGTATATACACAGTTTATAGTACAGTATATCAGAGTACACAGTATATACACAGTTTATAGTACAGTATATCAGAGTACACAGTATATACACAGTTTATAGTACAGTATATCAGAGTATACAGTATATACATAGTTTATAGTACAGTATATCAGAGTACACAGTATATACACAGTTTATAGTACAGTATATCAGAGTACACAGTATATACACAGTTTATAGTACAGTATATCAGAGTATACAGTATATACATAGTTTATAGTACAGTATATCAGAGTATACAGTATATACACAGTTTATAGTACAGTATATCAGAGTATACAGTATATACACAGTTTATAGTACAGTATATCAGAGTATACAGTATATACACAGTTTATAGTACAGTATATCAGAGTACACAGTATATACACAGTTTATAGTACAGTATATCAGAGTACACAGTATATACACAGTTTATAGTACAGTATATCAGAGTACACAGTATATACACAGTTTATAGTACAGTATATCAGAGTACACAGTATATACACAGTTTATAGTACAGTATATCAGAGTACACAGTATATACATAGTTTATAGTACAGTATATCAAAATACACAGTATATACACAGTTTATAGTACAGTATATCAGAGTACACAGTATATACACAGTTTATAGTACAGTATATCAGAGTATACAGTATATACACAGTTTATAGTACAGTATATCAGAGTATACAGTATATACACAGTTTATAGTACAGTATATCAGAGTACACAGTATATACACAGTTTATAGTACAGTATATCAGAGTACACAGTATATACACAGTTTATAGTACAGTATATCAGAGTACACAGTATATGCACAGTTTATAGTACAGTATATCAGAGTATACAGTATATACATAGTTTATAGTACAGTATATCAGAGTACACAGTATATACACAGTTTATAGTACAGTATATCAGAGTACACAGTATATACACAGTTTATAGTACAGTATATCAGAGTATACAGTATATACACAGTTTATAGTACAGTATATCAGAGTACACAGTATATACACAGTTTATAGTACAGTATATCAGAGTATACAGTATATACATAGTTTATAGTACAGTATATCAGAGTACACAGTATATACACAGTTTATAGTACAGTATATCAGAGTATACAGTATATACACAGTTTATAGTACAGTATATCAGAGTATACAGTATATACACAGTTTATAGTACAGTATATCAGAGTACACAGTATATACACAGTTTATAGTACAGTATATCAGAGTATACAGTATATACATAGTTTATAGTACAGTATATCAGAGTACACAGTATATACACAGTTTATAGTACAGTATATCAGAGTATACAGTATATGCACAGTTTATAGTACAGTATATCAGAGTATACAGTATATACACAGTTTATAGTACAGTATATCAGAGTATACAGTATATACACAGTTTATAGTACAGTATATCAGAGTATACAGTATATACATAGTTTATAGTACAGTATATCAGAGTATACAGTATATACACAGTTTATAGTACAGTATATCAGAGTACACAGTATATACACAGTTTATAGTACAGTATATCAGAGTACACAGTATATACACAGTTTATAGTACAGTATATCAGAGTACACAGTATATACACAGTTTATAGTACAGTATATCAGAGTATACAGTATATACACAGTATATAGTACAGTATATCAGAGTATACAGTATATACACAGTTTATAGTACAGTATATCAGAGTACACAGTATATACATAGTTTATAGTACAGTATATCAGAGTACACAGTATATACACAGTTTATAGTACAGTATATCAGAGTACACAGTATATACACAGTTTATAGTACAGTATATCAGAGTACACAGTATATACACAGTTTATAGTACAGTATATCAGAGTATACAGTATATACACAGTTTATAGTACAGTATATCAGAGTATACAGTATATACATAGTTTATAGTACAGTATATCAGAGTATACAGTATATACACAGTTTATAGTACAGTATATCAGAGTATACAGTATATACATAGTTTATAGTACAGTATATCAGAGTACACAGTATATACACAGTTTATAGTACAGTATATCAGAGTATACAGTATATACACAGTTTATAGTACAGTATATCAGAGTATACAGTATATACACAGTTTATAGTACAGTATATCAGAGTACACAGTATATACACAGTTTATAGTACAGTATATCAGAGTATACAGTATATACATAGTTTATAGTACAGTATATCAGAGTACACAGTATATACACAGTTTATAGTACAGTATATACACAGTTTATAGTACAGTATATCAGAGTATACAGTATATACACAGTTTATAGTACAGTATATCAGAGTATACAGTATATACACAGTTTATAGTACAGTATATCAGAGTATACAGTATATACACAGTTTATAGTACAGTATATCAGAGTACACAGTATATACACAGTTTATAGTACAGTATATCAGAGTACACAGTATATACACAGTTTATAGTACAGTATATCAGAGTATACAGTATATACACAGTTTATAGTACAGTATATCAGAGTATACAGTATATACACAGTTTATAGTACAGTATATCAGAGTATACAGTATATACACAGTTTATAGTACAGTATATCAGAGTACACAGTATATACACAGTTTATAGTACAGTATATACACAGTTTATAGTACAGTATATCAGAGTACACAGTATATACACAGTTTATAGTACAGTATATCAGAGTATACAGTATATACACAGTTTATAGTACAGTATATCAGAGTATACAGTATATACATAGTTTATAGTACAGTATATCAGAGTACACAGTATATACACAGTTTATAGTACAGTATATCAGAGTATACAGTATATACACAGTTTATAGTACAGTATATCAGAGTACACAGTATATACACAGTTTATAGTACAGTATATACACAGTTTATAGTACAGTATATCAGAGTACACAGTATATACACAGTTTATAGTACAGTATATCAGAGTATACAGTATATACACAGTTTATAGTACAGTATATCAGAGTATACAGTATATACATAGTTTATAGTACAGTATATCAGAGTACACAGTATATACACAGTTTATAGTACAGTATATCAGAGTATACAGTATATACATAGTTTATAGTACAGTATATCAGAGTATACAGTATATACACAGTTTATAGTACAGTATATCAGAGTATACAGTATATACATAGTTTATAGTACAGTATATCAGAGTACACAGTATATACACAGTTTATAGTACAGTATATCATAGTATACAGTATATACACAGTTTATAGTACAGTATATCAGAGTATACAGTATATACACAGTTTATAGTACAGTATATCAGAGTACACAGTATATACACAGTTTATAGTACAGTATATCAGAGTACACAGTATATACACAGTTTATAGTACAGTATATCAGAGTATACAGTATATACATAGTTTATAGTACAGTATATCAGAGTACACAGTATATACACAGTTTATAGTACAGTATATCAGAGTACACAGTATATACACAGTTTATAGTACAGTATATCAGAGTATACAGTATATACATAGTTTATAGTACAGTATATCAGAGTATACAGTATATACACAGTTTATAGTACAGTATATCAGAGTATACAGTATATACACAGTTTATAGTACAGTATATCAGAGTATACAGTATATACACAGTTTATAGTACAGTATATCAGAGTACACAGTATATACACAGTTTATAGTACAGTATATCAGAGTACACAGTATATACACAGTTTATAGTACAGTATATCAGAGTACACAGTATATACACAGTTTATAGTACAGTATATCAGAGTACACAGTATATACACAGTTTATAGTACAGTATATCAGAGTACACAGTATATACATAGTTTATAGTACAGTATATCAGAGTACACAGTATATACACAGTTTATAGTACAGTATATCAGAGTACACAGTATATACACAGTTTATAGTACAGTATATCAGAGTATACAGTATATACACAGTTTATAGTACAGTATATCAGAGTATACAGTATATACACAGTTTATAGTACAGTATATCAGAGTACACAGTATATACACAGTTTATAGTACAGTATATCAGAGTACACAGTATATACACAGTTTATAGTACAGTATATCAGAGTACACAGTATATACACAGTTTATAGTACAGTATATCAGAGTATACAGTATATACATAGTTTATAGTACAGTATATCAGAGTACACAGTATATACACAGTTTATAGTACAGTATATCAGAGTACACAGTATATACACAGTTTATAGTACAGTATATCAGAGTATACAGTATATACACAGTTTATAGTACAGTATATCAGAGTACACAGTATATACACAGTTTATAGTACAGTATATCAGAGTATACAGTATATACATAGTTTATAGTACAGTATATCAGAGTACACAGTATATACACAGTTTATAGTACAGTATATCAGAGTATACAGTATATACACAGTTTATAGTACAGTATATCAGAGTATACAGTATATACACAGTTTATAGTACAGTATATCAGAGTACACAGTATATACACAGTTTATAGTACAGTATATCAGAGTATACAGTATATACATAGTTTATAGTACAGTATATCAGAGTACACAGTATATACACAGTTTATAGTACAGTATATCAGAGTATACAGTATATGCACAGTTTATAGTACAGTATATCAGAGTATACAGTATATACACAGTTTATAGTACAGTATATCAGAGTATACAGTATATACACAGTTTATAGTACAGTATATCAGAGTATACAGTATATACACAGTTTATAGTACAGTATATCAGAGTATACAGTATATACACAGTTTATAGTACAGTATATCAGAGTACACAGTATATACACAGTTTATAGTACAGTATATCAGAGTACACAGTATATACACAGTTTATAGTACAGTATATCAGAGTACACAGTATATACACAGTTTATAGTACAGTATATCAGAGTATACAGTATATACACAGTATATAGTACAGTATATCAGAGTATACAGTATATACACAGTTTATAGTACAGTATATCAGAGTACACAGTATATACATAGTTTATAGTACAGTATATCAGAGTACACAGTATATACACAGTTTATAGTACAGTATATCAGAGTACACAGTATATACACAGTTTATAGTACAGTATATCAGAGTACACAGTATATACACAGTTTATAGTACAGTATATCAGAGTATACAGTATATACACAGTTTATAGTACAGTATATCAGAGTATACAGTATATACATAGTTTATAGTACAGTATATCAGAGTATACAGTATATACACAGTTTATAGTACAGTATATCAGAGTATACAGTATATACATAGTTTATAGTACAGTATATCAGAGTACACAGTATATACACAGTTTATAGTACAGTATATCAGAGTATACAGTATATACACAGTTTATAGTACAGTATATCAGAGTACACAGTATATACACAGTTTATAGTACAGTATATCAGAGTACACAGTATATACACAGTTTATAGTACAGTATATCAGAGTATACAGTATATACATAGTTTATAGTACAGTATATCAGAGTACACAGTATATACACAGTTTATAGTACAGTATATACACAGTTTATAGTACAGTATATCAGAGTATACAGTATATACACAGTTTATAGTACAGTATATCAGAGTATACAGTATATACACAGTTTATAGTACAGTATATCAGAGTATACAGTATATACACAGTTTATAGTACAGTATATCAGAGTACACAGTATATACACAGTTTATAGTACAGTATATCAGAGTACACAGTATATACACAGTTTATAGTACAGTATATCAGAGTATACAGTATATACACAGTTTATAGTACAGTATATCAGAGTACACAGTATATACACAGTTTATAGTACAGTATATCAGAGTATACAGTATATACACAGTTTATAGTACAGTATATCAGAGTACACAGTATATACACAGTTTATAGTACAGTATATACACAGTTTATAGTACAGTATATCAGAGTACACAGTATATACACAGTTTATAGTACAGTATATCAGAGTATACAGTATATACACAGTTTATAGTACAGTATATCAGAGTACACAGTATATACACAGTTTATAGTACAGTATATCAGAGTACACAGTATATACACAGTTTATAGTACAGTATATCAGAGTATACAGTATATACATAGTTTATAGTACAGTATATCAGAGTATACAGTATATACACAGTTTATAGTACAGTATATCAGAGTATACAGTATATACATAGTTTATAGTACAGTATATCAGAGTACACAGTATATACACAGTTTATAGTACAGTATATCAGAGTATACAGTATATACACAGTTTATAGTACAGTATATCAGAGTACACAGTATATACACAGTTTATAGTACACTATATCAGAGTACACAGTATATACACAGTTTATAGTACAGTATATCAGAGTATACAGTATATACATAGTTTATATTACAGTATATCAGAGTACACAGTATATACACAGTTTATAGTACAGTATATCAGAGTATACAGTATATACACAGTTTATAGTACAGTATATCAGAGTATACAGTATATACACAGTTTATAGTACAGTATATCAGAGTATACAGTATATACACAGTTTATAGTACAGTATATCAGAGTATACAGTATATACACAGTTTATAGTACAGTATATCAGAGTACACAGTATATACACAGTTTATAGTACAGTATATCAGAGTACACAGTATATACACAGTTTATAGTACAGTATATCAGAGTATACAGTATATACACAGTTTATAGTACAGTATATCAGAGTACACAGTATATACACAGTTTATAGTACAGTATATCAGAGTACACAGTATATACACAGTTTATAGTACAGTATATCAGAGTACACAGTATATACACAGTTTATAGTACAGTATATCAGAGTACACAGTATATACACAGTTTATAGTACAGTATATCAGAGTACACAGTATATACACAGTTTATAGTACAGTATATCGGAGTACACAGTATATACACAGTTTATAGTACAGTATATCAGAGTACACAGTATATACATAGTTTATCGTACAGTATATCAGAGTACACAGTATATACACAGTTTATAGTACAGTATATCGGAGTACACAGTATATACACAGTTTATAGTACAGTATATCAGAGTATACAGTATATACACAGTTTATAGTACAGTATATCAGAGTATACAGTATATACACAGTTTATAGTACAGTATATCAGAGTACACAGTATATACACAGTTTATAGTACAGTATATCAGAGTATACAGTATATACACAGTTTATAGTACAGTATATCAGAGTACACAGTATATACACAGTTTATAGTACAGAATATCAGAGTATACAGTATATACACAGTTTATAGTACAGTATATCAGAGTACACAGTATATACACAGTTTATAGTACAGTATATACACAGTTTATAGTATAGTATATCAGAGTATACAGTATATACACAGTTTATAGTACAGTATATCAGAGTACACAGTATATACACAGTTTATAGTACAGTATATCAGAGTATACAGTATATACACAGTTTATAGTACAGTATATCAGAGTACACAGTATATACACAGTTTATAGTACAGAATATCAGAGTATACAGTATATACACAGTTTATAGTACAGTATATCAGAGTACACAGTATATACACAGTTTATAGTACAGTATATACACAGTTTATAGTATAGTATATCAGAGTATACAGTATATACACAGTTTATAGTACAGTATATCAGAGTACCCAGTATATACACAGTTTATAGTACAGTATATCAGAGTATACAGTATATACACAGTTTATAGTACAGTATATCAGATTATACAGTATATACACAGTTTATAGTACAGTATATCAGAGTATACAGTATATACACAGTTTATAGTACAGTATATCAGAGTACACAGTATATACACAGTTTATAGTACAGTATATCAGAGTACACAGTATATACACAGTTTATAGTACAGTATATCAGAGTACACAGTATATACACAGTTTATAGTACAGTATATCAGAGTACACAGTATATACACAGTTTATAGTACAGTATATCAGAGTATACAGTATACACAGTTTATAGTACAGTATATCAGAGTACACAGTATATACACAGTTTATAGTACAGTATATCAGAGTACACAGTATATACACAGTTTATAGTACAGTATATCAGAGTACACAGTATATACACAGTTTATAGTACAGTATATCAGAGTACACAGTATATACACAGTTTATAGTACAGTATATCAGAGTATACAGTATATACACAGTTTATAGTACAGTATATCAGAGTACACAGTATATACACAGTTTATAGTACAGTATATCATAGTATACAGTATATACACAGTTTATAGTACAGTATATCAGAGTATACAGTATATACACAGTTTATAGTACAGTATATCAGAGTACACAGTATATACACAGTTTATAGTACAGTATATCAGAGTACACAGTATATACACAGTTTATAGTACAGTATATCAGAGTATACAGTATATACATAGTTTATAGTACAGTATATCAGAGTACACAGTATATACACAGTTTATAGTACAGTATATCAGAGTACACAGTATATACACAGTTTATAGTACAGTATATCAGAGTACACAGTATATACATAGTTTATAGTACAGTATATCAGAGTATACAGTATATACACAGTTTATAGTACAGTATATCAGAGTATACAGTATATACATAGTTTATAGTACAGTATATCAGAGTACACAGTATATACACAGTTTATAGTACAGTATATCAGAGTACACAGTATATACACAGTTTATAGTACAGTATATCAGAGTATACAGTATATACACAGTTTATAGTACAGTATATCAGAGTACACAGTATATACACAGTTTATAGTACAGTATATCAGAGTATACAGTATATACACAGTTTATAGTACAGTATATCAGAGTATACAGTATATACATAGTTTATAGTACAGTATATCAGAGTACACAGTATATACACAGTTTATAGTACAGTATATCAGAGTATACAGTATATACATAGTTTATAGTACAGTATATCAGAGTATACAGTATATACACAGTTTATAGTACAGTATATCAGAGTATACAGTATATACATAGTTTATAGTACAGTATATCAGAGTACACAGTATATACACAGTTTATAGTACAGTATATCATAGTACACAGTATATACACAGTTTATAGTACAGTATATCAGAGTATACAGTATATACACAGTTTATAGTACAGTATATCAGAGTACACAGTATATACACAGTTTATAGTACAGTATATCAGAGTACACAGTATATACACAGTTTATAGTACAGTATATCAGAGTATACAGTATATACATAGTTTATAGTACAGTATATCAGAGTACACAGTATATACACAGTTTATAGTACAGTATATCAGAGTACACAGTATATACACAGTTTATAGTACAGTATATCAGAGTATACAGTATATACATAGTTTATAGTACAGTATATCAGAGTATACAGTATATACACAGTTTATAGTACAGTATATCAGAGTATACAGTATATACATAGTTTATAGTACAGTATATCAGAGTACACAGTATATACACAGTTTATAGTACAGTATATCAGAGTACACAGTATATACACAGTTTATAGTACAGTATATCAGAGTATACAGTATATACACAGTTTATAGTACAGTATATCAGAGTACACAGTATATACACAGTTTATAGTACAGTATATCAGAGTATACAGTATATACACAGTTTATAGTACAGTATATCAGAGTATACAGTATATACATAGTTTATAGTACAGTATATCAGAGTATACAGTATATACACAGTTTATAGTACAGTATATCAGAGTATACAGTATATACATAGTTTATAGTACAGTATATCAGAGTATACAGTATATACACAGTTTATAGTACAGTATATCAGAGTATACAGTATATACATAGTTTATAGTACAGTATATCAGAGTACACAGTATATACACAGTTTATAGTACAGTATATCAGAGTACACAGTATATACACAGTTTATAGTACAGTATATCAGAGTACACAGTATATACACAGTTTATAGTACAGTATATCAGAGTACACAGTATATACACAGTTTATAGTACAGTATATCAGAGTACACAGTATATACACAGTTTATAGTACAGTATATCAGAGTATACAGTATATACATAGTTTATAGTACAGTATATCAGAGTACACAGTATATACACAGTTTATAGTACAGTATATCAGAGTACACAGTATATACACAGTTTATAGTACAGTATATCAGAGTATACAGTATATACATAGTTTATAGTACAGTATATCAGAGTATACAGTATATACACAGTTTATAGTACAGTATATCAGAGTATACAGTATATACATAGTTTATAGTACAGTATATCAGAGTACACAGTATATACACAGTTTATAGTACAGTATATCAGAGTACACAGTATATACACAGTTTATAGTACAGTATATCAGAGTATACAGTATATACACAGTTTATAGTACAGTATATCAGAGTACACAGTATATACACAGTTTATAGTACAGTATATCAGAGTATACAGTATATACACAGTTTATAGTACAGTATATCAGAGTATACAGTATATACATAGTTTATAGTACAGTATATCAGAGTACACAGTATATACACAGTTTATAGTACAGTATATCAGAGTATACAGTATATACATAGTTTATAGTACAGTATATCAGAGTATACAGTATATACACAGTTTATAGTACAGTATATCAGAGTATACAGTATATACATAGTTTATAGTACAGTATATCAGAGTACACAGTATATACACAGTTTATAGTACAGTATATCAGAGTACACAGTATATACACAGTTTATAGTACAGTATATCAGAGTACACAGTATACATAGTTTATAGTACAGTATATCAGAGTACACAGTATATACACAGTTTATAGTACAGTATATCAGAGTATACAGTATATACACAGTTTATAGTACAGTATATCAGAGTACACAGTATATACACAGTTTATAGTACAGTATATCAGAGTACACAGTATATACACAGTTTATAGTACAGTATATCAGAGTACACAGTATATACACAGTTTATAGTACAGTATATCAGAGTATACAGTATACACAGTTTATAGTACAGTATATCAGAGTATACAGTATATACACAGTTTATAGTACAGTATATCAGAGTATACAGTATATACACAGTTTATAGTACAGTATATCAGAGTACACAGTATATACACAGTTTATAGTACAGTATATCAGAGTACACAGTATATACACAGTTTATAGTACAGTATATCAGAGTACACAGTATATACACAGTTTATAGTACAGTATATCAGAGTATACAGTATACACAGTTTATAGTACAGTATATCAGAGTACACAGTATATACACAGTTTATAGTACAGTATATCAGAGTACACAGTATACATAGTTTATAGTACAGTATATCAGAGTACACAGTATATACACAGTTTATAGTACAGTATATTAGAGTATACAGTATATACACAGTTTATAGTACAGTATATCAGAGTATACAGTATATACACAGTTTATAGTACAGTATATCAGAGTATACAGTATATACACAGTTTATAGTACAGTATATCAGAGTACACAGTATATACACACAGTTTATAGTACAGTATATCAGAGTACACAGTATATACACAGTTTATAGTACAGTATATCAGAGTATACAGTATATACACACAGTTTATAGTACAGTATATCAGAGTACACAGTATATACACAGTTTATAGTACAGTATATCAGAGTATACAGTATATACACAGTTTATAGTACAGTATATCAGAGTACACAGTATATACACAGTTTATAGTACTGTATATCAGAGTATACAGTATATACACAGTTTATAGTACAGTATATCAGAGTACACAGTATATACACAGTTTATAGTACAGTATATCAGAGTACACAGTATATACACAGTTTATAGTACAGTATATCAGAGTACACAGTATATACACAGTTTATAGTACAGTATATCAGAGTACACAGTATATACACAGTTTATAGTACAGTATATCAGAGTACACAGTATATACAGTTTATAGTACAGTATATCAGAGTACACAGTATATACACAGTTTATAGTACAGTATATCAGAGTACACAGTATATACACAGTTTATAGTACAGTATATCAGAGTACACAGTATATACAGTTTATAGTACAGTATATCAGAGTACACAGTATATACACAGTTTATAGTACAGTATATCAGAGTACACAGTATATACACAGTTTATAGTACAGTATATCAGAGTACACAGTATATACACAGTTTATAGTACAGTATATCAGAGTACACAGTATATACACAGTTTATAGTACGGTATATCAGAGTATACAGTATATACACAGTTTATAGTACAGTATATCAGAGTACACAGTATATACACAGTTTATAGTACAGTATATCAGAGTACACAGTATATACACAGTTTATAGTACAGTATATCAGAGTACACAGTATATACACAGTTTATAGTACAGTATATCAGAGTACACAGTATATACACAGTTTATAGTACAGTATATCAGAGTACACAGTATATACACAGTTTATAGTACAGTATATCAGAGTACACAGTATATACACAGTTTATAGTACAGTATATCAGAGTACACAGTATATACACAGTTTACACTGAGCTGACAGTAATATAGCGTATAATCACACTCACATTCTTGAATTTCCTCTTCTGATCCGTGATTTCTCCTGACAGGTTGGAGGAGTCCTCTGTGGCCGGATGACAGTCACAGCTATAGTCGCCATTACGCACGTACTACCAGTAATACTAGAAACGCCCAGCTGTCCCGCGGAGCTTACCATCTACCGCCTGCCTGTATTCTGCATATGGAAATGGAGGAAGCTGAAGGGACCTGATGTGGTAAAGCCGTACGGTCCACACAGCAGAAGCGTGTCAGCGGCAGAATCTCCTCTTCCATCTGAGGCTACTTTCACACCAGCGTTGTTTGAATCCGGCGTTCAATTCCGTCGCCAGAACTGCCCGTTGGATCCGGAAAAATGTGTGAAAACTGATTACATTTGAATCCTGATCAGGATTTTGATCACAATGAAAAAATGCATTGGAAAAAACGGATCCGCCATTTATGGACTTTTTTTCGGGTTTAACATGCAAAAGCCGGATCCGGTTTGATGGAACACACGGCGCCGGATCCGGCGTTAATGCAAGTCAATGGGAAAAAGGCTGGATCCGGCGTTCAGTCAAAGTGTTCCGGATTTTTGGCCGGAGGTAAAAATACAATATGCTACGGTTTTCTGAAAAGCCTGATCAGTCAAAAAGACTGAACTGAAGACGTCCTGATGCATCCTGATCGGATCGCTCTCCATTCAGAATGCATAGGGATATAACTGATCCGTTCTTCTCCGGTATAGAGCCCCGAGGACGGAACTCAGCGCCGGAAAAGAAAAACGCTAGTGTGAAAGTAGCCTAAGCCAAACACAAAGACGCCCAAAACTTTTTACAGACATAAACCCTGTGGCGAAAGCCACTTTGCCACTGTGTTTTGGAGGGGGCTGTTTGCCCGCCTCCTGCCCCTGGATTACGGCCCTTTAAGTAGGTTTGTCCCCAAGTTATACTGGTTAAATTGATGTAAGTTATATGTATGTACAATGTAAACTCACAAAGTTGTAACAATTTATAATAAGCGTAACTTGTCAGCTTAGGAGATAGTTGTGTAGATACAGAAAGTGACTCAATTATCTCCTAGACAGAGGGGAGGAATATGCTGGGTGGGTTTCCATTGTCCCATTGTGTCCGATTGGCTGCTGTACTTGCATTGTATGTGTGGTAATATAACACAGTCCCTAGGACACAGCCTTATTTCACCTTAAAGGGAACCTGTCACCTGGATTTTGGGTATAGAGCTGAGGACATGGGTTGTTAGATGGCCGCTAGCACATCCACAATACCCAGTCCCCATAGCTCTGTGTGCTTTTATCCTGTAAAAAAAAAACGTTTTGTTACATATGCAAATTAACATAAAAGAGTCATATCTCACTTGTGTGACCAGAGAAGAGTCATATTTTCAAGCTATGACTCATCTCAGGTTAATTTGCATATGTATCAAATCGTTTTTTTTACACAATCAAAGCACACAGAGCTATGGGGACTGGGTATTGCGGATGTGCTAGCAGTGATCTAGAAACCCGTGTCCTCAGCTCTATACACAAAATCCAGGTGACAGGTTCCCTTTAAGGACCAGGCCATTTTTTGCAAATCTGACCAGTGTCACTTTAAGTGGTGATAACTTTAAAACACTTTGACTTATCCAGGCCGTTCTGAGACTGTTTTCTCGTCACATATTGTACTTCGTGACACTGCTAAAATTGGGTCAACAAAGTTAATTTTTTTGCATAAAAAAAATACCTATTTCACCAAAAAATGGGAAAAATTTGCACATTTCAAAGTTTCAGTTTCTCTACTTCTGTAATACATAGTAATACCCCCAAAAATTGTGATGACTTTACATTCCCCATATGTCTACTTCATGTTTGAATTATTTTGGGAATGATATTTTATTTTTTGGGGATGTTACAAGGCTTAGAAGTTTAGAAGCAAATCTTGAAATTTTTCCAAAATTTACAAAAACCCAATTTTTAGGGACCACTACAGGTCTGAAGTCACTTTGCGAGGCTTACATAATAGAAACCGCCCAAAAATGACCCTATTCTATAAACTACACCCCTCAAGGTATTCAAAACTGATTTTACAAACTTCGTTAACGCTTTAGGTGTTGCACAAGAGTTATTTGCAAATGGGGATGAAATTAGAGAATTTCATTTTTTTGCCTAATTTTCCATTTTAACCCATTTTTTCCACTAACAAAGCAAGGGTTAACAGCCAAACAAGACTGTATCTTTATTGCCCTGACTCTGCTGTTTACAGAAACACCCCATATGTGGCCGTAAACTACTGTACGGCCACACAGCGGGGCGTAGAGTGAAAGGTGCGCCGTATGGTTTTTGGAAGGCAGATTTTGCTGGACTGGTTTTTTTGACACCATGTCCCATTTGAAGCCCCCCTGATGCACCCCTAGAGTAGAAACTCCATAAAAGTGACCCCATTTTAGAAAGTACAGAATAGGGTGGCAGTTTTGTTGGTACTAGTTTAGGGTACATATGATTTTTGGTTGCTCTATATTACACTTTTTGTGCGGCAAGGTAACAAGAAATAGCTTTTTTGGCACTTTTTTTTTTTTTGTTATTTACAACATTCATCTGACAGGTTAGATCATGTGGTAATTTTATAGAGCAGGTTGTCACGGACGCGGCGATACCTAATATGTATACAATTTTTTTTTATTTATGTAAGTTTTATACAATAACTTCATTTTTAAAACCAAAAAATGTTTTAGTGTCTCCATAGTCTAAGAGCCATATTTTTTTCAGTTTTTGGGCGATTATCTTGAGTAGGGTCTCATTGTTCGCGGGATGAGATGACGATTTGATTGGCACTATTTTGGGGTGCATATGACTTTTTGATCGCTTGCTATTACACTTTTTGTGACGTAAGATGGCAAAAAATTGCTTTTTTTACACCTTTTTTTTAATTTATTTATTTTTTTACGGTGGTCACCTGTGGGGTTAGGTCATGTGATATTTTTATAGAGCCGGTCGATACGGACGTGGCGATACCTAATATGTATACTTTATTTTTATTTATGTAAGTTTTACACAATCATTTCATTTTTGAAACAAAAAAAAATCATGTTTTCGTGTTTCTTTAGTCTAAGAGCCATAGTTTTTTCAGTTTTTGGGCGATTATCTTGAGTAGGGTCTCATTTTTTGCGGGATGAGATGACGGTTTGATTGGTACTATTTTGGCGTACATGCGACTTTTTTGATCACTTTTATTACCTTTTTGGGAAGTAAGGTGGGCAAAATTTCAATTTTCTCATAGTTTTTATTTTTTTATTTTTATGGCGTTCACCGAGCGGGGAAAGTAACATGACCGTTTTATAGATCAGGTCGTTACGGACGCGGCGATACCAAACATGTGTAGTGTATTTTATTTATTTTTTTTTATTCAGTGATAAATGTTTTTTTTTTTTTATCTTTTAACTTTTTTCACTTATTTTTTTAATTTTTTTTGACCCAGACCCACTTGGTTCTTGAAGATCCAGTGGGTCTGATGTCTGTATAATACAGTACAGTACACTATATAGTGTTTTGTACTGTATTTTACACTTTGTCTGAACAGATCTATGCCTTCAGCACAGATCTGTTCAGCACCATGGACAGCAGGATGCCTGAGCAGGCGTCCTGTTGCCATGGGAACCTTCCCCGTCTGCCACAACTTCGCAGACGGGGAAGGGTGAGGACGGGGCTGAGGGGGGTTCTCTGGGGGCTCTCTCCCTCTCCATCGGGGGGCTGCAAAGGCACAGCAGCCCCCCGATGGAGAGGGAGGGAGCCCCTTGACCCTGACAGTTAACCTTTTCCATACCGCGGTCCGTACGGACCGCTGTATGGAAAGGGTTAAACGGCTGACATCTGCACAGATGTCAGCCGTTTATACCAGGGTGTCAGCAATGTGCTGACACCCTGGTATAACCCACTAGAAGCCAACGAATTTTCAAGGGGAGGCGGGCGGGGGATCGCGATCCCGCCTGCCGCACCACCCGCCTCCCGCAACGCCCCCACTGCCTGCGACACCCCCCCGCACCACCCGCCGGCATCAAATCGTGCAGGGGTGCAGGGGGGGTGTGTGAAAAATATTGATTTTAGGCACTGTAAAGTTTCTGATCTGACCGCAGGGATCAGAAACTGCAAAAAGCGCAGCAAACCGCAGGTCTGAATTGACCTGCGGTTTGCTGCGATCGCCGACAAGGGGGGGGGGTCACATGACCCCCCCTGGCGTTGTGACAGGATGCCGGCTGAATGATTTCAGCTGGCATCCTGTTCAGATTAACCCCTGGGGCGCCAGAATGCCTATTTAAAGTTAGGACCCCTGTGTCCTTAAGGGGTTAATTAAGGCGCCTTCTTTACCAACAGGTTAATGTGTACGGGGCCAGGAGAGACCCCGCGGGTGCAATATGCAGAACCGGGGCCGATTGGTGACCACCTCCTGTGCTTGTGTCTGCGTGGATGGGAGCTGGACATTAAAACAATTCTGGGCACTTGCAACCACCATTAGGGGGTGCTGTGTCCGTACAGCAGCACTGCACCGTTCACTGTGCTCACATAGCCCTACAGGAGAGGGGGAGAGATGTTGGCAGGTGCAGCATGGGGGAGAGAGGTAGGCAGGTGCAGCATGGGGGACAGCTATGTATAATACTAAGGCCTGTTTTGCACTTACGTGTAAACAAAGCAAGTGTGAAACAGGCCGAAGAGAGTTCTGAATGTTATTTTAGAAGATACTATATTTTATGTATCTTATGCTGGATATTATGTATCACGTTTCTGTATTACTGTGTATCTTATGCTTCTAAGGAGCGCTGAGCGAACTTGGGGTTTAAGTTCAACGTCTAAAGTTCGGCTTCGGGTTATCGAAGAATCGCGTTATGGATTCCGCTACTACAGACTACAACGGAATTCGGAATCCATATCGGGAATCTTCAATAACCCGAAGCCGAACTTTAGACGCCGAACTTAAACCACAAGTTCGCTCAACACTACTTCTAAGTCAATGAACGGAGGACGGGTGAAGCCCGTGTCATCATGAACAAGCCACGCTTAATGGCAGAGGGGACTGGGAAGAGATAGATAGATAGATAGATAATAGATAGATATGAGATAGATAATAGATAGATAATAGATAGACAGACAGATAGATAATAGATAGATAATAGATAGATAATAGATAGATAATAGATAGATAGATATGAGATAGATAGATAGATAATAGATAATAGATAGATAATAGATAGATAATATATAGATAGATAGATGATAGATAGATAATAGATAGATGATAGATAGATAGATAGATAGATAATAGATAGATAATAGATAGATAATAGATAGATAATAGATAGATAGATATGAGATAGATAGATAATAGATAATAGATAGATAATAGATAGATAATATATAGATAGATAGATGATAGATAGATAATAGATAGATGATAGATAGATAATAGATAATAGATAGATAATAGATAGATAATATATAGATAGATAGGAGATAGATAGATGATAGATAGAATAAATTTGCTTACTGAAATGTATCTTTCCAAAGGCCGCACACACAAAGGGTTAATGTCTTGCTCCTCCCGTCTAGGACAGAAGACAGATCGTTAGTAAATCATCCTAATTAACTCCCTATAATGGAGGGCACAGCCACTAGGCAGGCAGCAATGCCTTCATTAGGGAGGGATATCTGTGCTGCCTTTGGACTCAAGGAAAGATAAATTTCGGTAAGCAAATGTATTCTTCCCTTCCCGCCCCTCAGGTAGCGCACACAAAGGGATATTAAACAGGGGGGGGGGGGGGGGGGGAGTAGAAGTTGCAGCGTTGTCTGTCAAAGGCTGAATCTCAAGCAGCAGATAGGCCCAGTCTGTAATGTTTTGTAAAGGTGCATGAAGAAGACCTTGCAGCGGCCCTGCAGATTTGATCCAATGTCACTGGGTTTTTTTCTTTGCCCAAGCTACTGAGTGGTCTGAGTGGTCTGAGTGGACTGAGTGGACTGAGTGGACTGAGTGGACTGAGTGGTCTGAGTGGTCTGAGTGGACTGAGTTGTCTGAGTGGTCTGAGTGGACTGAGTGGACTGAGTAGTCTGAGTGGTCTGAGTGGACTGAGTAGTCTGAGTGGACTGAGTGGTCTGAGTGGACTGAGTGGACTGAGTGGTCTGAGTGGTCTGAGTGGACTGAGTAGTCTGAGTGGACTGAGTGGACTGAGTGGACTGAGTGGACTGAGTAGTCTGAGTGGACTGAGTGGTCTGAGTGGACTGAGTGGTCTGAGTGGTCTGAGTGGTCTGAGTGGACTGAGTGGACTGAGTGGACTGAGTGGTCTGAGTGGTCTGAGTGGACTGAGTGGACTGAGTGGACTGAGTGGACTGCTACAACTCCACCTGGTAACTGGAGTACTTAGATTGAGACGCAGATAGTAACCCTGATCACAGCAGTATAGCCTTGCAGGCTTTTATGCCTCTCTATAAACAGCTCGTTGGCCAACCTGAAGGACCCTGGTCCTGAGGATTCTAATAGAAAGAAGGCAGATTGATTTCTTGATTTACATTCATGTCAGATGAGACCTTTGGTAGGAAATAAGGCATCAACCTTAAAATCAATTCTTCTTGATGTACCTTCAGATGAGGCTCTTTATATGATAGAGCTTGAAACTCTGACACTTTCTTGGCTGATGCAATTACCTCCAGAAATAAAACCTTCCACGATATGAACCTTAGTGGTGCTTCTGTAAGAGGCACAAATGGAGATTCAGGGTCTTGGTTAGAACAGCCTGATCCCAAGGAGGCTTAACTGATGGATTCAAATTGAATAAAATCTCTAAAATGCATGGGACAAAGCTCCATCTATGCAAGCATTGACAGCCATGAAATGCACTCTTAGAGTTTTAACCCAACCTGGAAACGTTCCTGTACAAAGTGTAGGACTTCAGAAAGATCAGGATTCTGCATCTGTTTCCTATTGGACCAGACCTTGAAAATATTCTCAAATTCTACCATACGCTTTATTATTATCCACCACATCTTACAAGCCCTTCTTCAGTCCTGAACCGTCAGATTCCAGGCTGTAAGTTCAAACATCTCCAGCTTGGATGTTGTAGGCCTGCTTGAACAAGAAGATCCGCCTGGACTGTGTCTCCAACAATTTCCTCTAGAAAGTTGTAGCCAGTGAGGGAACCATGCCCTCCTGGCCAGAGGAGCACTGTGGCTATGGCTAAGATTCTCATCTGGGTGATCCATTGTATTCAGGGAGCAGAACCTTGGTATCGGAGGTTGTTGCCATTACATCTAAGTGGGGGTACCCCATCTGCTTACAATCTGTTTGAAAATACAGTCGCTGAGACTTCAACTTTGACCTGCTTAACAGATGTCCGTGAACATTCAGAACACCTTGAATGTTGATGGCTGTCTACTGTATGACATTCCTCTGACCAAGTCATAATTTGACTCTATTGACCGTTTCGTGGGGCAGAGCGTGTCCTGTTCCGATTGTTGATGTAACACATGGCGGAGATATTATCTGTTTGCACCACCACTGACTGGTTCTTGAGTAGACTCTTTGATATTGGATCACAGATACTTCGCTTATGGAGTATCATAACCGGCGTACCAATCACATATGTGACGCAAAGGGAGGGGAAAGGGAAGGCCCTGTCCAAGGGAGAGGGAAAGGTGGTGACCCCTGACTCACCTTGCGGATGGCACCTGACTGCCCTGACGTCCCTAGACGGGTTCCTCACCCGTACGCCGATCGCATGCCTAAACCCTGGCTTTCCCTAAGATGAGCCCTAGGTAGTGAATAGGGCGGTGGGAACACTAGTTCGCACCACTAACACTAAAGGAAAACACCAAGGAGAGGACAGACAATACAGACAAAACATATAATCCCAGGTGGGCGACAACAGAAGCCCAACAGAAGTCCAACAGGGATCCGGAGGGTAACGTTCTGGAACAACAACCAGGGAACACAGCTACACAGCTCCAGAAGGTCAGTATAGAAGTCCAGACAGGAAGCTCTATATCTGGCAACCAGAGAAGTGGGAGAGGGGAATATAAGGAGGTTGGGAGTGCTGGACAAGGAACAGCTGAGGAGAAGAAGCTACAGATCCCTGAGTGAGCCAAAAAGGATTGCAAGGCAAACCCAGAAAGCTGCCATAAAGAAACAGCTCTATCTTTCTACATAGAGCACGCAGCCAACTGCTGCGACTTCCTGACCCCGGGTATAACGGAGTCAGGCGTGGTTCTTGACACCCTCGTGACAGTACCCCCCTCTCTACGAGGGGCCTCCGGACACTCAGGACTAGGTCTCTCAGGATGAGATGCATGAAAAGCCCGAACTAACCTGTCGGCGTTTACCTCAGACGCAGGAACCCACATTCTTTCCTCGGGACCGTAACCTCTCCAATGCACCAGATATTGAAGAGAGCGGCGGACCCGACGAGAATTAACAATTTTGGATATCTGAAACTCTAGATTACCATCCACAACAACAGGAGGGGGTGGCAGCGGTGACGGTTCTAGAGGTGGAACATATTTCTTGAGTAACGACTTATGAAAAACATTATGGATTTTAAAAGTCTGAGGTAACTCCAGGCGAAAAGCCACGGGGTTGATGATGGCTACAATTGTGTAAGGGCCAATGAACCTAGGACCCAGTTTCCAAGAGGGAACCTTTAATTTAATATTCCTAGTAGACAACCACACATAGTCATTCACTCCTAGGTCCGGACCTGGCGACCGTCTCTTATCAGCCATGCATTTGTATTTACCTCCCATATTTTTCAAGTTAGCTTGCACTTTCTGCCATACCGACGAAAGAGATGACGAAAACCGTTCCTCTTCGGGAACCCCAGAAGACCCCCCCTCTTTGAAAGTACAGAATTGGGGATGAAACCATATGCACCAAGAAATGGTGACTTACCAGTGGATTCCTGACGGCGATTATTTATGGCAAACTCGGCTAACGGTAAATATGATGACCACAACTCTTGGTTTTCAGACACAAAACATCTTCGATATGTCTCCAGGTTTTGGTTGGTACGCTCAGTCTGTCCATTCGACTGAGGATGGAAAGCCGAGGAAAAGGACAAGTGCACCCCCAAATGGGAACAAAAAGCTTTCCAAAATCTAGAAATAAACTGGGTTCCCCGATCCGAAACAACATCGGAGGGGACCCCGTTAAGCTTCACGATTTCACTGATGAATACCTGAGCAAGAGTCTTAGCATTAGGTAGTGCGGGTAACGCAATGAAGTGGACCATTTTGCTAAACCTGTCCACTACTACCAAAATAACTGTTTTACCCGCAGACAAAGGTAAGTCAGTGATAAAATCCATTGACAGATGTGTCCACGGTCTATTGGGAATGACGAGTGGTAATAGAGACCCTGCAGGACGTGTATGTGAAACTTTTGCGCGCGCACAGGTAGAACAAGAAGACACAAAATCCATTACATCCTGACGCAACCTTGGCCACCAAAAACAACGAGACAATAGCTCCAAGGTTGCTTTACTACCCGGGTGTCCAGCAAGTGCCGAATTATGATGTTCCTTTAATAATTCGAAACGCAGGTTCAACGGTACAAACAATTTCTCTGAGGGGCAAGAGACCGGGGCGTCCCCCTGGGCCTCTAACACCTTCCCCTCCAGAACAGAGTGTACCGCAGAGACAACCACTCCTCTTTGAAGAATGGGTACCGGATCACTCACATTACCCCCTCCAGGGAAACAACGAGATAGTGCATCAGCCTTGGTGTTCTTTGCCCCAGGACGATAGGTAATAACAAAGTTAAACCTGGTAAAAAATAGCGACCACCTAGCCTGTCTAGGGGTGAGACGCTTAGCTGATTCGAGGTACAGAAGATTTTTGTGGTCCGTAATCACAGTGACGGGGTGGACTGCCCCCTCTAAAAAGTGACGCCATTCTTCAAACGCTAGTTTAATAGCTAATAGTTCCCTATTGCCGATATCATAGTTCTTTTCTGCTGCAGATAGTTTTTTAGAAAAGAAAGCACAAGGACGCCATTTGCCAGGAGACGGACCCTGAGACAACACTGCCCCCACTCCCACCTCTGATGCATCGACTTCAACAATAAAAGGCTGGGAGACATCAGGTTGGACCAGTACAGGTGCTGAGGTAAACCTCTCTTTTAGAGAGGAAAAAGCAACTTTAGCGGCGTCAGACCATTTAGAAAAATCAGTCCCCTTCCTAGTCATGTCAGTAAGGGGTTTTACAATCACTGAATAATTTTTAATGAATTTCCTATAGAAATTCGCGAAGCCCAAGAACCGTTGCAGTGCTTTGAGGTTCTCAGGAAGATCCCAATCCAAAATTGCCTGGACCTTCCTAGGATCCATACGGAAACCTGAAGCAGATAATAGATATCCCAGGAATTGTATCGCCTGAACGGCGAAGACACATTTTTCAACTTTCGCATATAATTTATTCGTCCGTAGGACCTGCAGTACCTGTCTGACATGCACCTCATGTGTTCTCAGATCAGACGAATAAATTAAAATATCATCTAGGTATATCACCACAAACCTGCCGATTAGATGACTAAAAATGTCATTAACGAAATGTTGGAAGACAGCAGGAGCATTGGTCAGACCGAAAGGCATAACTAGATTTTCATAATGCCCCTCAGGGGTGTTAAACGCTGTCTTCCACTCATCCCCCTCCTTAATACGAATCAGATTGTAAGCCCCCCTAAGATCAAGTTTAGAGAACCACCTAGCACCCGCAATCTGGTTAAACAGGTCAGGAATGAGAGGAAGAGGGTATGGGTCACGGATGGTTATCTGGTTTAACTCATGGAAATCTAGGCAAGGACGCAGGCCCCCATCTTTCTTTTTAACGAAGAAAAACCCTGCAGCCACGGGAGAAGAAGAGGGTCTGATGTGTCCCTTAGCCAAGCTCTCGGAGATATAATCTTTCATGGCTTGTCTCTCTGGACCCGAAAGATTATATAACCTGGTCTTGGGTAATTTTGCTCCGGGAATAAGGTTAACCGGGCAGTCATAAGGACGATGAGGTGGTAACTTCTGACAACCCTTTTCAGAAAAAACATCCTCAAAATCCGAAATAAATGTAGGTAGGGTAGCTATGGAGGCAACTAAGCAATTGTTATTTCAGCAATTTTCTCTGCACTGCTCACTCCACTCCAATATCTCCCTGGCCTGCCAATCCACCACTGGATTGTGCGCTACCAACCAGGGAAGACCCAGCACTACCGGAGTGGGAAGCCCCTCCAGAACATAACATGAAAGACACTCATTATGGTGGTCCCCTACCCGAAGGTGTAAGTTATGGACAATGTGCGTGAGGTTTCTCTGAGACAGAGGAGCAGAATCTATAGCGAATACGGGAATAGGTCTCTGCAGCGTACAGAGAGACAAACCCATAGTGCGGGCAAAATGGGCATCAATCAAGTTTACCCCTGCTCCACTGTCTAGAAAGAAGTATGACAACGGAGCGAGGCGCAGACGTAGCGCAGTGGAAATTGACTGAAAGGGGGAAGTGTCCAGGCAGGTTAGGGTTAATGTGGTTAGGAAAGGGTGGAGTGTTTCTGGGGAGGGTCTGTTGGGGTGGCAGGGGGTTCGCGCGCCGTATATAGGCTAGGGTTAGGGGCAGGATCTGCACCAGTGTCCGTTGCGCCTAGGCGAGTTGTGTGCGGGATAGTGTAGCGTTATGGCGTCTCTGGAAGATTTGATGGCGGCGGTGCGGGCAGCGGCCAAACAACATGGTTCGGCTTGGCTGGTGAGTAGTTTGCAGGCTGCAGCGGGGGCTCCTAGCGTGCCTCCGGTTGCGGCAGGGGGGAGGTTGAGGGCTAGGAGATCGGTGCCGCCTGAACGTCTGAGCCCGGAGGCGACCCCTCGGGCCCGGCGGCGTTTGAGGAGCCCTCCGGGGGACCCTCCGCTGCGATCGGCTGGGGTGGCAAGTGTTTCTGCCAGCCGGCGCAGCGGGAGGAATTCTGCGCAGCGTAGTGCGCTTGCTGTGGAGGCGAGGGTTAGTGCCCAGCGGGTGTCCCGTTCCCGGCGCGGGGGGGGGGGGGGGGGGGGTGCGCGGCGGTTCTGTGTCTCGGTGGGGGGGCGGCCGGGCTGCTATTGAGTCCGGTAGCGGCAGTGATGGAGGAGGCCGGCCTGATGCGGCTTCACTGGTGTCTGGTGGGGGCCTTGTGGTCGGCGGATCTGCCATGGAACAGCGGGCAGCGCAGCGGTCTGTAAGTGTGACCGGCGGCAGCAGCAGGGAGGGTAGACATGCGGACGCGGCTTCACTTACCTCCGGTGGTGGCCTGGCAGCTGGGGGTGATTCCAGGAGGCGGCGAGCAGTGTCACGGTCCAGGTCTGAGGGACGGCGGCAGTCTTCTGAAGTGCAGTCTCGTCTGGATGGTTCGGGATCGGCGCCACCTGCTGGTAGGTCTGCGGTATCAGGCAGCAGTGAGGGGAATGAGGAGATGTTGCCACCTGCTGGTCGGTCCTCGACACCAGGCAGAGGGCTGAGGAGATCTTCTATGTCGCCACCTGCTGGTCGATCCTTAGTCCCAGGCAGTGGTCTGATGAGTGATGCAATGCTGCCACCTGCTGGTCGGTCCTTTATACCAGGCAGAAGTTTGCCGAGTGTTGCGCTGGCCGGGGGACTGCACTTTGTTCCGCCCACGGTGCAGCAAGTTAACGATTTTTCCACAGGATTGCAAGTTGCGGCTCGCAGTGGACAGGCTGTGGAGCTTGGGCGAGATGTCCTTGGATCGAGAGTTCTGCAGCGGCCACTTGACGGTGGGTTGGCATGCAGGGAATTGGCGCCTACGCAGCCACGCCACGTGGATTCTGGCGGGGGTTTCTCGGCCGATCAGTCTTTGGAGGAAGGAGAAGTCAGCCAGGAAGCATGGGAGATCGGAGGTCGGATGGATGATGCAGACGGCGCGGGTCCCTCGACGTCCAGGTCTTCGGCTGGGTCGTCGCAGAGAGGAACATCGGTGAGGTCGGCGGCTGCTGGGAGGATGCCCCAGGGACAGCCAGGTGAGAGGACGTCGTGTCAGGTTCCTGGTGGGGGGGGGGTGGGACTTCCTTGCCAGAAGAGGAGGGGTTAGCTCACGAATTGTTGACGGGTATGTGGTCGTTATTGTCGCGGTTGAAGACCGGGGCGGTGTCGTCTCCAGCCGCCGTTTGGGCTGCTGCGCCGGCGGTTGGGGAGGGGGTGCGTTTAAGTGGGACTGGAGTTGGTGACACCCCTGTCATGGGGGCAGGATCGGCGGTGGTTGAGGCTGCCGGGAGTGGAGGCGGTAAAGGGGCTGCCGTGGACGAGGTTCGGTTGGCGGATGCTGCAAAAGGGGAGGTATACGTGTGCTTTGAGGGGCCGTTGGGGGCTCATTTGAAGAGTGAGGTCAGGGAGAAGATTTGGAAGGACGAGTATGTCGAGATATTCTCGTTACTTCCGTTGGACAAATTTAATTTGGATAGGGGAAAGCCGGACGAGAGTAAAAAGGAGGAGGAGGAGAAGCGGAGGTACAGGTGGATTCCGTGTACGTTTTTTAATTGGCTGCAGGCTTTTGCTATTTTCGCCAGTGTGGTGGGGGAAAAGGCGCCTGAACACTGTTCGCCCCTTTTTTGCTACATGGACGCCATAGGGGAGGCGTATCGGACTTATGGTGGGGTGGCGTGGCTCAGGTACGATGAGCAGTTTCGCCAGAGGAAGGCGGTTAGGCCTAGTATTCATTGGGACCATAAGGACATTGGTCTGTGGATGCGGTTGATGGCGGCGCCAAAAGGGGTTAGCCAGCCCTTTCGTGGGGCGGCCGGGGGTCCCTCGGCGTCCGATGCGGCTGGAGGGAGCAAAAGGGGATGTTGCTGGCAGTTCAATGAGGGACACTGCAAGTATCTTTCGGAGTGCCGTTTCAAGCATGAGTGTTCCGGTTGTGGGGGAGCCCATAGTTTTGCGCAGTGTTTCAAGCGCGGTAGGGGATTGGAGGTTACGCAGAAGAGGGGTGACCCTGGTGAGGGTGGACGTGATGGAGCCGTTTCTAGAGAACTATCCAAATAGGGAGGCGGCAGCAGTGTTATTGGCCGGTTTTCGGGACGGTTTTCGGATTCCGTGCACAGCAGTGGGTTCGGTGGTTGCGGCGCGTAATTTGGCTTCCGCGTTGCAGCGTCCTGAGGTTGTGTCTGATAAGATTGCGAAAGAGGTGGCTGCTGGTAGGGTGGTAGGCCCCTTTGTGGAGTGTCCATTGCCGGATTTGTGGGTTTCGCCTTTGGGATTAGTTACTAAGAAGGAACCTAACAAATTTCGGCTCATTCACAACTTGTCTTACCCGGCTGGGGGTTCCGTGAATGACGGCATTGATGAGGTTTTGTGCTCCGTGTCGTATACGTCGTTTGACGAGGCGATTAGGTGGGTGCGGCGTTTTGGGCAAGGGACATTGTTAGCTAAGACGGATATTGAGACGGCGTTTCGCCTGTTGCCAATTCATCCAGATAGTTTTCGTTTACTTGGTTTTAAGTGGGAAGGGCGGTTTTTTGTGGATTGTTGCTTACCCATGGGGTGTGCGATTTCGTGTTCGTTGTTTGAAATGTTTAGTTCTTTTTTGGAGTGGGTAGTGCGGCGTGAGACGGGATGGAGTTCTGTGTTGCATTACCTGGACGACTTTCTGTTTTTGGGCCCAGCTGGGTCAAGGGTGTGCTCAGTGTTGTTGCATACCATGGAGCGGGTGGCAGGGAGATTTGGGGTTCCGTTAGCGAGGGAGAAGACGGAGGGTCCATCTACAACTGTGAAGTTTTTGGGGATCGTGATCGATAGCGTGGCTATGGAGTGTAGGCTGCCTGAGGATAAGGTGGTTGATTTGTGTAGTGAGGTGTGTTTTTTGCGTAAGACGAGGAAGGTGCAGCTCAGGCGGGTACAGTCGGTTTTGGGTAAATTGAACTTTGCCTGTAGGATTTTGCCCATGGGGCGAGTTTTTTGTAGGCGTCTGTCCAGAGCCACGGCGGGTGTGAAAGCTCCCTTTCATTTTGTGCGGTTGGGGGGTGAGGTGCGTGCGGATTTGGAAGTGTGGGAGCGTTTTTTGAGGGAGTTTAATGGTCGTTCTGTTTGGATGGAGGCGCCCATTTCTAATGTAGATTTGGAATTGTTAACGGACGCGTCGGGGTCATGTGGTTATGGTGCTTTTTGTCAGGGGCAGTGGAGTGCGGGGGCTTGGCTGAGGAATGGAGGGTCGCTGGCTTGCTTGGGAACCTGGCTTTGTTGGAGTTGTTCCCTATAGTTTTGGCCACTGAGTTGTGGGGAGAGTTGTTGAGGAACAAGCGGGTGCGTTTTTTGTTGCGACAATTTGGGGGTGGTGCAGGCGGTGAATAGTCAGTCGGCCAATTCCCCACCAGTGGTGCGGTTGCTTCGGCACCTGGTTCTGAACAGTGAGGTTGAATGCGTGTTTTGTGGCGGTGCATGTTCCAGGTGTTGATAATTGCATAGCTGATGCTCTTTCTCGTTTCCAGTGGGATCGTTTTCGCAGATTGGTACCGGGTGCGAAAGTGACGGGTCTGCCGTGTCCTCAGTGGCTCTGGAGCGTGGCCTTGGGGTCTCGTTAGATCTGATTCAGCGGTCTGTGAGTAGCAGTACGTGGTCGGCTTATTCTTCTGTGTGGTCTCAGTGGGAACGTTTGATAGAGCAGGTGGGGGGGTGCGAAGGGGTTGATAATTTTCATTCGTTGTTGGTGTATTTTGTGGGTATGTCGTTTAGTGCAGGTTTGTCGTTCTCGGCGGCGGCAAAAAGGGTGGCGGCGGTGGCCTTTTGGTTAAAGTTTTTTGGTGCGGCAGGCTTTGAAGGGGTTTTTTGGTGCGGCAGGCTTTGAAGGGGTATCGTCGTAGTGGGGTTCGGAAAGATGTCCGTCGTCTGGTTTCTTTTCAGGTGTTGCAGTCGTTGTGGGATCGGGTGGAGACGGTGTGCACGTCTGGGTATGAGGTGTGTTTGTTTCGGGCGGCGTTTTCTTTGGCTTTCTTTGGGGCTTTTCGGGTCTCGGAGCTGGTGGCTAACAGTCGAGTGAGTGGCGGTGGTTTGCTGCGGGAGGATGTGAGTGTTGGTGAGGATGGATTGCGGTGTAGGTTGCGTAGGTCCAAGACGGACCAGGTGGGTAAAGGGATGTGGTTTGGTTGCGGCCTCTGCTGGGGTCAGTGTTGTGCCCTGTGCGGTGTTTGGAGGTTTTTCTGGCGGTCCGGCCGGGAGGGCCGGCTTCGTTGCTGGTTCATATGGACGGTTCGGCTTTGTCTCGTTATCAATTTGTTGCGGTTTTCCGGAAATGTTTGACAGCGGCGGGTTATGCGGCAAGTGAGTTTGCGTCTCATTCATTTCGTATTGGGGCGGCAACTGAAGCCGCCAGATGGGGTTTTGGGGGACGAGGCCATTAGGAGGATTGGCAGGTGGGAGTCCGCTCGCTTTCGTTCCTATATTCGTCCTCATATGTTATAAAGTCGGTGGGTGGAGTGTGTGTGTTAATTTTATTTAATTTGTTATTGTAGGTTGGGGTGCTAATTTCTTTTGTTTGTTTTCAGGATCGTCTTCTTCTTGTTTGGCCTGGATTTTAGGCCATTCTTATGTGTATTGGGGAGCGTTGAGAGCAGACGTGCGGAGGAGCGGACGGCAGTTAGGTTTCCGGCCGGAGGACTTGCAGGTCCGGTGGATTGGCGTGCGGGGTATGCTGTGGGGGCGTGTGTTACCTGTATTCCATGAATATGCTTCCCTGGACAGGTGTCCTGACATTGTGGTTCTGCATGTGGGCGGGAACGATTTGGGTGTCCGCCGCTCGAGGGATGTCATTCGTGATGTTAAGTTGGATTTGCTGCGTTTGACTGAGGAGTTCCCGGATTTGTTGGTAGTTTGGTCTGATGTGGTGGTGAGGAGTGCTTGGCGTTTTGCGAGGTCGGTAGAGCGTATCAACAAGGCACGTGCGAAGGTGAACAAGGAGGTGGGGCGCTTTGTGCGGCGACAGGGCGGTTTTGTGGTAAGTCACCGGGATTTGGAGGTTGCGTCACCTCAATTCCTCAGGGCTGACGGGGTTCATCTTAACGAAATTGGGATGGACTTGTGGGCGCTGGGGCTTCAGGAGGGTTTGGACACAGCGTTCAGGGTTTGGCGGGACGTCCATAGGTGAGGTGTCTCCTATGTGCGTCGATGGCAGGTTAACGGGGGGTCCTGGAAGGCAATTCTACGTTTTATTAGGTGCATGACACGTTGGAGCGTGCATCTTATGTGGTTTGGTAAGCTGGAAGCTGGGGGGCTCCTGTTGGGCTAAAAGGCCTACAGGGGTAGAGGAAGATATGGATTCTGGAGGATTCGGTGCCTTTGGGTCGGAGAGTGCGGCTGAGGGTAAAAGGATAAGATGTGAGGAGTGAAGATAGCAACTTGCTTGGGTTGCCTTCTAGGATCCTTCCGCAAAGTGATTGTTGGGACATTGTACTGTTGATGTTTGCATATATGTATATCTCATGTTTGCATTATAATAATGTTGGATAAAAATATTGTTATTTAATAAACGGCTGCTATGGCCTTTTCCACCAAGAATTCAGGTTTTGTGTGCTTACTGGGGGTAGGGGGAAGTGGTTGGTGGGAAGGGTCTGGAAATGATCTTACCTCCTTAAGTCAAGAAATAGTCTCTGTCTTAACGCCAAAAATAATAACCGCTGGTAACACAAATTGCGATGTACGTATGGAGGAAACGTATACCCCCCGGCTGACATCCTCCACACAGCCTGGGGTTAGTAGTTTTCCGACGGTCTTTTGTTTCTGAGGAAAGAAGGACAGACATTAATGAAATGACCCCTCTCCCCACAGAAAAAACAAACCCCACGCCTACGGCGAGCCTCAGGAGGACGGACCTGACGAGTAGTTCCGCCTAGCTGCATAGGCTCGTCTAAGTCCGTACAGACTAACTGCTGCTTGGGAGGGGTAACCAATTGCTCCGGTTTTTTCAACCTGACCCTAAGGCGTCTATCTATTCTGATAGAAAGGGACATAACCACATCAAGGGAAAAGGGGGTCTCATACAGCGCAAGCGCATCCTTAACCCTTTCGGATAACCCAGAGCAGAACTGACTCCTGAGAGCCGGGTCGTTCCATTGGGTATCCGTAGCCCACCTACCGAACTCTGAGCAATACTCCTCTACCGGCCGCTCTCCTTGTACGAGTCTCCGTAATCTTGATTCAGCCAGTGCGACTCGGTCAGGGTCGTCATATATGAGACCCAAGGCCCCAAAAAACTCATCCACTGACCGAAGATCCTGGGAATCAGTAGGTAAAGAGAACGCCCAGGACTGCGGGTCCCCCTGCAGCAGGGAAATAACAACCCCCACCCGCTGATCTTCATTACCAGAGGAGTAAGGGCGCAGTTTAAAATATAATTTACAGGCCTCACGGAATGTCAAAAACTTGTCCCTTCCCCCAGGGAGAGGGACCTTGGGTTCCGCAACAACCTGGTTACCAGTAGCAACCGCTGGGCTTGCAGTCAGTTGTAATTGCTGCTGTTGCTGGAGGACCGACGCCTTCAATCCTGCCACCTCCAAAGACAGGCCATGAAAGAGTTTGGACAGAGCTGCAATTTGATCCATACTGGATTCTAAGTAGGTAAAAAAAATATATATATATTTTTTTTTACCTACACAAAATAAAGGCCAGATATAATGTAATGACCGGCGTCACGCACAGGGAGGGAAAAGGGAAAGCCCTGCCCAAGGGAGAGGGAAAGGTGGTGACCCCTGACTCACCTTGCGGCTGGCACCTGACTGCCCTGACGTCCCAAGACGGGTTCCTCACCCGTACGCCGATCACGTGCCTAAACCCTGGCTTTCCCTAGAATGAGCCCTGGATAGTGAACAGGCCGGTGCGATCGCTAGTCCGCACCACTGACACTAAGAGGGAAACACCAGGGAGAGGACAGACAAAACATACAAACACATACACCCAGGTGGGCGACCACAGCAGACCACAAAGGTCCAACAGGGATCCGGAGGGTAACGTTCTGGACCAACAACCAGAGAACGCAGCTACACAGCTCCAGAAGGTCAGAATAGAAGTCCAGGCAGGAAGCTCTATATCTGGCAACCAGAGAAGTGTGAGAGGGGAATATAAGGAGGTTGGGATTGCTGGACAAGAAACAGCTGAGGAGAAGAAGCTACGGATCCCTGAGTGAGCCAAAAAGGGTTGCAAAGCAAACCCAGAAAGCTACCATAAGGAAACAGCCCTATCTTACATAGAGCGCGCAGCCAACCGCTGCGACTTCCTGACCCCGGGTATAACGGAGTCAGACGTGGCTCTTGACACCCTCGTGACAGGTACACAGCCATTAGTTGTATATCGGCTAAGGGGCCTATAGACAGAGAAATTCATTATATACCGGCTTAAGGGCCTATAGACAGAGCAATTAGTTATATACTGGCTTAAGGGCCTATAGACGGAGCAATTAGTTATATACCGGCTAAGGGGCCTATAGACAGAGAAATTCATTATATACCGGCTTAAGGTCCTATAGACGGAGCAATTAGTTATATACCGGCTTAGGGGCCTATAGATGGAGTGATTCATTATATACCGGCTTAGGGGGCCTATAGTCCGGGCGATTAGTTATATGTCGGTTTAGGGGCCTATAGACGGGGTGATTAGTTATATACTGATGTAGGGGCCTATAGACAGGGCGATTAGTTATATACTGACGTAGGGGCCTATAGACGGAGCGATTAGTTATATACTGACGTAGGGGCCTATAGACGGAGCGATTAGTTATATACTGATGTAGGGGCCTATAGACAGGGCGATTAGTTATATACTGACGTAGGGGCCTATAGACGGAGCGATTAATTGTATACTGACGTAGGGGCCTATAGACGGAGCGATTAGTTATATACTGACGTAGGAGCCTATAGACGGAGCGATTAGTTATATACTGACATAGGGGCCTATAGACAGAGTGATTAGTTATATACTGACGTAGGGGCCTATAGACGGAGCGATTAGTTATATACTGACGTAGGTGCCTATAGACGGGGCGATTAGTTGTATACTGACATAGGGGCCTATAGACAGAGTGATTAGTTATATACTGACGTAGGGGCCTATAGACGGGCGATTAGTTATATACTGACGTAGGGGCCTATAGACGGAGCGATTAGTTATATACTGACGTAGGGGCCTATAGACGGAGCGATTAGTTATATACTGACGTAGGGGCCTATAGGCGGAGCGATTAGTTATATACTGACGTAGGGGCCCATAGACGGAGCGATTAGTTATATACTGACGTAGGGGCCTACAGACGGAGCGATTAGTTATATACTGACGTAGGAGCCTATAGACAGGGCGATTAGTTATATACTGACGTAGGGGCCTATAGACGGGGCGATTAGTTGTATACTGATGTAGGGGCCTATAGATGGAGCGATTAGTTGTATACTGATGTAGGGGCCTATAGACGGAGCGATTAGTTATATACTGATGTAGGGGCCTATAGACGGGGCGATTAGTTATATACTGACGTAGGGGCCTATAGACGGAGCGATTAGTTGTATACTGATGTAGGGGCCTATAGACAGGGCGATTAGTTATATACTGACGTAGGGGCCTATAGACGGAGCGATTAGTTATATACTGACGTAGGAGCCTATAGACAGGGCGATTAGTTATATACTGATGTAGGGGCCTATAGACGGAGTGATTAGTTATATACTGACGTAGGGGCCTATAGACGGGCGATTAGTTGTATACTGATGTAGGGATCTATAGACGGAGCGATTAGTTATATACTGACGTAGGGGCCTATAGACGGGGCGATTAGTTATATACTGATGTAGGGGCCTATAGACGGGGCGATTAGTTGTATACTGACGTAGGGGCCTATAGACGGAGCGATTAGTTATATACTGACGTAGGTGCCTATAGACAGAGCGAGTAGTTGTATACTGATGTAGGGGCCTATAGACAGGGCGATTAGTTGTATACTGACGTAGGGGCCTATAGACGGAGCGATTAGTTATATACTGATGTAGGGGCCTATAGACGGAGTGATTAGTTATATACTGACGTAGGGGCCTATAGACGGAGTGATTAGTTATATACTGACATAGGGGCCTATAGACGGAGCGATTAGTTATATACTGATGTAGGGGCCTATAGACGGAGCGATTAGTTATATACTGACGTAGGGGCCTATAGATGGAGCGATTAGTTATATACTGATGTAGGGGCCTATAGACGGAGCGATTAGTTATATACTGACGTAGGGGCCTATAGACGGGGCGATTAGTTATATACTGACGTAGGGGCCTATAGACAGGGCGATTAGTTATATACTGACATAGGGGCCTATAGACAGGGCGATTAGTTGTATACTGACGTAGGGGCCTATAGACGGAGCGATTAGTTATATACTGATGTAGGGGCCTATAGACGGAGCGATTAGTTGTATACTGACGTAGGGGCCTATAGACAGGGCGATTAGTTGTATACTGACGTAGGGGCCTATAGACGGAGCGATTAGTTATATACTGACGTAGGGGCCTATAGACGAAGCGATTAGTTATATACTGACGTAGGGGCCTATAGACGGAGCGATTAGTTATATACTGACGTAGGGGCCTATAGACGGAGCGATTAGTTATATACTGACGTAGGGGCCTATAGACGGAGCGATTAGTTATATACTGACGTAGGGGCCTATAGATGGAGCGATTAGTTATATACTGACGTAGGGGCCTATAGACGGAGCGATTAGTTATATACTGACGTAGGGGCCGATAGACGGAGCGATTAGTTATATACTGACGTAGGGGCCGATAGACGGAGCGATTAGTTATATACTGATGTAGGGGCCTATAGACGGAGCGATTAGTTGTATACTGACGTAGGGGCCTATAGACGGGGCGATTAGTTGTATACTGACGTAGGTGCCTATAGACAGAGCGATTAGTTATGTACTGACGTAGGGGCCTATAGACGGAGCGATTAGTTATATACTGACGTAGGGGCCTATAGACGGAGCGATTAGTTGTATACTGATGTAGGAGCCTATAGACGGAGCGATTAGTTATATACTGACGTAGGTGCCTATAGACAGAGCGATTAGTTATGTACTGACGTAGGGGCCTATAGACGGAGCGATTAGTTATATACTGACGTAGGGGCCTATAGACGGAGCGATTAGTTATATACTGACGTAGGGGCCTATAGACGGAGCGATTAGTTATATACTGACGTAGGGGCCTATAGACGGAGCGATTAGTTATATACTGACGTAGGGGCCTATAGACGGAGCGATTAGTTATATACTGACGTAGGGGCCTATAGACGGATCGATTAGTTATATACTGACGTAGGGGCCTATAGACGGAGCGATTAGTTATATACTGACGTAGGGGCCTATAGACAAGGCGATTAGTTGTATACTGACGTAGGGGCCTATAGACAGGGCGATTAGTTGTATACTGATGTAGGGGCCTATAGACGGGGCGATTAGTTGTATACTGATGTAGGGGCCTATAGACGGGGCGATTAGTTGTATACTGACGTAGGGGCCTATAGACGGAGCGATTAGTTATATACTGACGTAGGTGCCTATAGACAGGGCGATTAGTTGTATACTGATGTAGGGGCCTATAGACGGAGCGATTAGTTATATACTGATGTAGGGGCCTATAGACGGAGCGATTAGTTATATACTGATGTAGGGGCCTATAGACGGAGTGATTAGTTATATACTGACGTAGGGGCCCATAGACGGAGCGATTAGTTATATACTGACGTAGGGGCCTATAGACGGAGCGATTAGTTATATACTGACGTAGGGGCCTATAGACGGAGCGATTAGTTATATACTGACGTAGGGGCCTATAGACGGAGCGATTAGTTATATACTGATGTAGGGGCCTATAGACGGAGTGATTAGTTATATACTGATGTAGGGGCCTATAGACGGAGCGATTAGTTATATACTGACGTAGGGGCCTATAGACGGAGCGATTAGTTATATACTGACGTAGGGGCCTATAGACGGAGCGATTAGTTATATACTGACATAGGGGCCTATAGACGGAGCGATTAGTTATATACTGATGTAGGGGCCTATAGAAGGAGTGATTAGTTATATACTGACGTAGGGGCCTATAGACGGAGTGATTAGTTATATACTGACGTAGGGGCCTATAGACGGGGCGATTAGTTATATACTGACGTAGGGATCTATAGACAAGGCGATTAGTTGTATACTGATGTAGGGATCTATAGACAGGGTGATTAGTTATATACTGACGTAGGGGCCTATAGACAGAGCGATTAGTTATATACTGACGTAGGGGCCTATAGACGGGGCGATTAGTTATATACTGACGTAGGGGCCTATAGACAGGGCGATTAGTTATATACTGACGTAGGGGCCTATAGACAGGGCGATTAGTTGTATACTGACGTAGGGGCCTATAGACGGAGCGATTAGTTATATACTGATGTAGGGGCCTATAGACGGAGCGATTAGTTATATACTGATGTAGGGGCCTATAGACGGGGCGATTAGTTGTATACTGATGTAGGGGCCTATAGACGGAGCGATTAGTTGTATACTGATGTAGGGGCCTATAGACGGAGCGATTAGTTATATACTGACATAGGGGCCTATAGACGGAGCGATTAGTTATATACTGACGTAGGGGCCTATAGACGGAGCGATTAGTTATATACTGATGTAGGGGCCTATAGACGGAGCGATTAGTTATATACTGACGTAGGGGCCTATAGACGGAGCGATTAGTTATATACTGACGTAGGGGCCTATAGACGGGGCGATTAGTTATATACTGATGTAGGGGCCTATAGACGGAGCGATTAGTTATATACTGACGTAGGGGCCTATAGACGGAGCGATTAGTTATATACTGACGTAGGGGCCTATAGACGGGGCGATTAGTTGTATACTGACGTAGGGGCCTATAGACGGAGCGATTAGTTATATACTGACGTAGGGGCCTATAGACGGAGCGATTAGTTATATACTGACGTAGGGGCCTATAGACGAAGCTATTAGTTATATACTGATGTAGGGGCCTATAGACGGAGCGATTAGTTATATACTGACATAGGGGCCTATAGACGGAGCGATTAGTTATATACTGACGTAGGGGCCTATAGACGGAGCGATTAGTTATATACTGACGTAGGGGCCTATAGACGGAGCGATTAGTTATATACTGATGTAGGGGCCCATAGACGGAGCGATTAGTTATATACTGACTTAGGGGCCTATAGACAGGGCGATTAGTTATATACTGATGTAGGAGCCTATAGACGGAGCGATTAGTTATATACTGACGTAGGGGCCTATAGACGGAGCGATTAGTTATATACTGACGTAGGGGCCTATAGACGGGGCGATTAGTTATATACTGACGTAGGGGCCTATAGACGGAGCGATTAGTTATATACTGACGTAGGGGCCTATAGACGGGGCGATTAGTTGTATACTGACGTAGGGGCCTATAGACGGAGCGATTAGTTATATACTGACGTAGGGGCCTATAGACGGAGCGATTAGTTATATACTGACGTAGGGGCCTATAGACGAAGCTATTAGTTATATACTGATGTAGGGGCCTATAGACGGAGCGATTAGTTATATACTGACATAGGGGCCTATAGACGGACCGATTAGTTATATACTGACGTAGGGGCCTATAGACGGAGCGATTAGTTATATACTGACGTAGGGGCCTATAGACGGAGCGATTAGTTATATACTGATGTAGGGGCCCATAGACGGAGCGATTAGTTATATACTGACTTAGGGGCCTATAGACAGGGCGATTAGTTATATACTGATGTAGGGGCCTATAGACGGAGTGATTAGTTATATACTGACGTAGGGGCCTATAGACGGAGCGATTAGTTATATACTGACGTAGGGGCCTATAGACGGGGCGATTAGTTATATACTGACGTAGGGATCTATAGACGGAGTGATTAGTTATATACTGACATAGGGGCCTATAGACGGAGCGATTAGTTATATACTGACGTAGGGGCCTATAGACGGAGCGATTAGTTATATACTGACGTAGGGATCTATAGACGGAGTGATTAGTTGTATACTGACGTAGGGGCCTATAGACGGAGCGATTAGTTATATACTGACGTAGGGATCTATAGACGGAGTGATTAGTTGTATACTGACGTAGGGGCCTATAGACGGAGTGATTAGTTGTATACTGACGTAGGGGCCTATAGACAGGGCGATTAGTTATATACTGACGTAGGGGCCTATAGACGGAGCGATTAGTTGTATACTGATGTAGGGGCCTATAGACGGAGCGATTAGTTATATACTGACGTAGGGGCCCATAGACGGAGCGATTAGTTATATACTGACTTAGGGGCCTATAGACGGAGTGATTAGTTATATACTGACGTAGGGGCCTATAGACGGAGCGATTAGTTATATACTGACGTAGGGGCCTATAGACGGGGCGATTAGTTATATACTGACGTAGGGATCTATAGACGGAGTGATTAGTTGTATACTGACGTAGGGGCCTATAGACGGAGCGATTAGTTATATACTGACGTAGGGGCCTATAGACGGAGTGATTAGTTGTATACTGATGTAGGGGCCTATAGATGGGGCGATTAGTTATATACTGACGTAGGGGCCTATAGACGGAGCGATTAGTTGTATACTGATGTAGGGGCCTATAGACGGAGCGATTAGTTATATACTGACGTATTGATCTATAGACGGAGTGATTAGTTGTATACTGACGTAGGGGCCTATAGACAGGGCGATTAGTTATATACTGACGTAGGGGCCCATAGACGGAGCGATTAGTTATATACTGACTTAGGGGCCTATAGACAGGGCGATTAGTTATATACTGATGTAGGGGCCTATAGACGGAGCGATTAGTTGTATACTGATGTAGGGGCCTATAGACGGAGCGATTAGTTGTATACTGACGTAGGGGCCTATAGACGGAGCGATTAGTTATATACTGACGTAGGGGCCTATAGACGGAGCGATTAGTTATATACTGACGTAGGGGCCTATAGACGGGGCGATTAGTTATATACTGATGTAGGGGCCTATAGACGGAGTGATTAGTTATATACTGACATAGGGGCCTATAGACGGAGCGATTAGTTATATACTGACGTAGGGGCCTATAGACGAAGCTATTAGTTATATACTGACGTAGGGGCCTATAGACGGAGCGATTAGTTATATACTGACGTAGGGGCCTATAGACGAAGCTATTAGTTATATACTGATGTAGGGGCCTATAGACGGAGCGATTAGTTATATACTGACATAGGGGCCTATAGACGGAGCGATTAGTTATATACTGACGTAGGGGCCTATAGACGGAGCGATTAGTTATATACTGACGTAGGGGCCTATAGACGGAGCGATTAGTTATATACTGATGTAGGGGCCCATAGACGGAGCGATTAGTTATATACTGACTTAGGGGCCTATAGACAGGGCGATTAGTTATATACTGATGTAGGGGCCTATAGACGGAGTGATTAGTTATATACTGACGTAGGGGCCTATAGACGGAGCGATTAGTTATATACTGACGTAGGGGCCTATAGACGGGGCGATTAGTTATATACTGACGTAGGGGCCTATAGACGGGGCGATTAGTTATATACTGACGTAGGGATCTATAGACGGAGTGATTAGTTGTATACTGACGTAGGGGCCTATAGACGGAGCGATTAGTTATATACTGACGTATTGATCTATAGACGGAGTGATTAGTTGTATACTGACGTAGGGGCCTATAGACAGGGCGATTAGTTATATACTGACGTAGGGGCCCATAGACGGAGCGATTAGTTATATACTGACTTAGGGGCCTATAGACGGAGTGATTAGTTATATACTGACGTAGGGGCCTATAGACGGAGCGATTAGTTATATACTGACGTAGGGGCCTATAGACGGGGCGATTAGTTATATACTGACGTAGGGATCTATAGACGGAGTGATTAGTTGTATACTGACGTAGGGGCCTATAGACGGAGCGATTAGTTGTATACTGACGTAGGGATCTATAGACGGAGCGATTAGTTATATACTGATGTAGGGGCCTATAGATGGGGCGATTAGTTGTATACTGACGTAGGGGCCCATAGACGGGGCGATTAGTTATGTCTGTCTGTAGGATTCTGATCAGTCGCTGCCTCGTCCCCTCGTCTATCATTAGTGTCGCTGAAGGAAGGTCTATTAGGACCCTCAGGCAGAGGGGACGCTGCCCCTCCGATGGCTATCCTCCCTGGGTGGTTACATTGTCTCCCTTCAGATTACTTTCTACAGAAGTGGATACTTTGTTGCTTTCTGTTACTCTATAAAAGTTGAAGTCATTTTTAACTCTTTCCTGATTGGCCGTTTTATTTGCTCTCCACAACGTGTGGTTTTCTATCTTCTCGGCTCCTCTGCAGATCAGTGAATTAATTACTATTTCTTGTCACTCACATCTCAGGCTGCAGAGTCCTCACCCTGGCGAGCAGGACCAGGTGGCGGCACCTTACTGGCTGCCTCAGGCACAAGGGCCCCCAGGGGCCTCACATTAATCCAGAAACAGCAGGCACAGGTGTACTAACCAGCAGAGGATCTCAACCCGTGCAGGTAAGAGGAATACCTGTGTAGTACGTGTGAGGTGAGGGGCCGGGGTCAGAAGGGATGTATTATATATGATGATAATGTAGTGTAATGTCACCTGCAGTCCTATGTAACACCACAGGTTACACAGCGATGGCTGAGTACAGATAATGTAGTAGATGTCACCTGCAGTCCTATGTAACACCACAGGCAACACAGCGATGGCTGAGTACAGATAATGTAGTAGATGTCACCTGCAGTCCTATGTAACACCACAGATGACACAGTGATAACTGAGTACAGATAATGTAGTAGATGTCACCTGCAGTCCTATGTAACACCACAGGTTACACAGTGATGGCAGAGTACAGATAATGTAGTAGATGTCACCTGCAGTCCTATGTAACACCACAGGCAACACAGCGATGGCTCAGTACAGATAATGTAGTAGATGTCACCTGCTGTCCTATGTAACACCACAGGTTACACAGCAATGGCAGAGTACAGATAATGTAGTCACCTGCAGTCCTATGTAAGTGGCATGGTGGCAGTCCCTATAGTCTTCAGTATGGCCCACTCTGCTGCTGATGGTTCTCTGTGTACTGGGAGTTGTGTTCCATTTGCAGTAGTGGCTGTAATATCTCAACTCACTGATAAGAATTCGGGTTCAAATACTCTCCCATGTATTGATAGAACAGATTGATATTTGCTCTGTACAATCACTTGTCTCCTGTTACTTTGCAGTAAATATTCTCTGTGATTTTGGCCTTTGCTGCAGAAGATTTCCATCTCTATCCTGATGATGGCGCTGTTCTGTGTCCTGCTTACACTGACGCTCTTCTCATACCTGGCAGGTGAGTACTCTGAACTGTAACCTTAGCAGCCACCAAGCCTCTGGCCCCTGACAGCCTCCAAGTCCCAGGCCCCCGACAGCCACCAAGTCCCAGGCCCCCGACAGCCACCAAGCCTCTGGCCCCTGACAGCCTCCAAGTCCCAGGCCCCCGACAGCCTCCAAGTCCCAGTCCCCCGACAGCCACCAAGTCCCAGGCCCCCGACAGCCACCAAGTCCCAGGCCCCCGACAGCCACCAAGTCCCAGGCCCCCGACAGCCACCAAGTCCCAGGCCCCCGACAGCCACCAAGTCCCAGGCCCCCGACAGCCACCAAGTCCCAGGCCCCCGACAGCCACCAAGTCCCAGGCCCCCGACAGCCTCCAAGTCCCAGTCCCCCGACAGCCACCAAGTCCCAGGCCCCCGACAGCCACCAAGTCCCAGGCCCCCGACAGCCACCAAGTCCCAGGCCCCCAACAGCCACCAAGTCCCAGGCCCCCGACAGCCACCAAGTCCCAGGCCCCCGACAGCCACCAAGTCCCAGTCCCCCGACAGCCACCAACATCTACAAGTCTCTGACCCACACCAACTATCCACAAGCTGGACCAACACCAAGCATTTACAAGTCTCTGACTCACACCAACCGTCTACAATGTCTGACCCATACCAATTATCTTCAAGTCTCTGACCCATACCAATTATCTTCAAGTCTCTGACCCACATCAACTATCTTTAATTCTCTCAACCACACCAACCATCTACAAGTCACTCTCCCACACCAACCATCTAGAAGTTTAACTCACACCAACTTTCTCCAAGTCTCTGACCCACACTAACTGTCTACAAGCCGGACCTACACCACCCATCTCCATACCAGTGCTCTGACCCATATCAAACATCTATGAGCCTGAGCCATGACAGTCATCAACACCCACACCAACCATCTACCATGGAAACGCTCATTTCCCACACCTCTGCCATCACACCAACTTGTCTCTAGGTCACGCCACCTGAGGCAATCACCTTACCTGGCCTCATTGGTGGTGCACCCCTGTTCTGACCTAGGCTAATCATCAACAGGTTTCTTTGTTATACTATCCATTAAAGGGCATCTGTCAGCAGTTCTGTACCTATGATATTGCTGACCTGTTACATGTGCTCCCGGCAGCTGAAGGCATCTTTGTTGGTCCCATGTTCATATGTGCCCGCATTGCTGAAAAAAATGATATATGCAAATGAGCCTCTCGGGGCAATGGGGCTCTGCTCTCTCTGCAACTGCCGCATCCTCTGCACTTTGACAGGACCAGGCAGAGAAAACTCAATCAAGGTGCAGAGGACGCAGCAGTTGTAACAGTAACGCCCCCGTTGCTCCTACATGCTAATTTACATATATTAAAATGTTATTTCTCAGAAATGTGGGCACCAGGGGCGTACATAGAAATCATTGGGCCCCATACCAAAAATCTGAATTGGGCCCCCTAACTCCGCCCACTACCCACCCCGGCCCATCCCGCCACCTGTTGTAGCTCCTCCCCTGCCACCACCCCCCCCCCCCCATTGTATTCCTACTGACCCAGAGAATGAAGGGCACAGGTCAGTTTTTCCTCAAAGAGAACACCGTAGGAAGAAAGCACGTAAAACGGTGGAGGATTTTATATATTTTTTCAATTCCACCCCATTTGGAATTTTTTGCCTGCTTCCCGCTACATTGTATGCCATATTAATGTACAACTTATACCACAAAAAATAAGCCTCATATGGATATGTGAACGGAAAAATAAAAAAGTTATGGCTCAAGGAAGATAGGGAAGAAAAATGAAAATGAAAAAACTTCCGGTATCTTAATGGTTAAAAGGTTTATCCAACACCTATTATGCCCACCAGCCATCTACAAGTCTTCACCCTTCACCCTTATGGCCCCAGAATACGCCACATGCCCCCTCCCCTCACAGCAATGAGTTCCCCTCACTCACGGCATCTGAGCGTGTTAAAAACCGGAAGCGCGGGATTCCTCTTCAGGCGCGCTTTCCCCGAGCGGAGATCGGAAAAGCACCCTGTTCTAAAAATAAGCCACAGCCTGTACTAGGCTTCCAGGCTCATTGCTAGGATATCCCAGTTTTGGCCACTAGGTGGCAGCACTGAACTGTGATAAAGTGATTTCTATAAAGACTAATGGAGCAATTTACATCTGATGATTGTCAGTTGGAGCTCGGCCGCTCCATCCTCAATGCGCCTGAGCCGATGATGTCACATCTACACCCGGCGCAGGCGCATTGAGGAAGGAGCGACCGAGCGAGCGTCCTCCTCTCAGTGCGCCTGCGCCGACTGAAGACAGGTACGGCGCAGGCGCCAGATTTTGAATGCAAACAGGGCCAGCAGAGAAAGATCCCGTCCGCTGGCGCTGTCAATCAACATGCGGAGGGGGCGTCTTTAGGATCGGAGGATGCGGCTGCTACCAGCAAGTAACCGCCCTACCTGCTGGTAGCAAGGTAATTTGCATATTTTAAAAGTACGTTTTTAACATAATCTGCTGAACCAAAATGATTCATTACAGTATGTATGCATAAATCGCAGTATACGGATTATAAGTAACCAAAAAAAAAAAAAAAAACTGTTTAGTGGGGTGACAGAAGCCCTTTAAGTTTTATTTAGACTCTATTTTTAAAATGTTTCTCACAACCTTCTACATTAAAGACAAGAACATAAACCACTGGGCTGTAGAGCTCAATGCTGAGTCATTGCTGAAAAACCTAATGGAAGTTTCCAGTGTATGACAGAAGAGAAACTTCCATGAGGTTTTTCAGTAATGACTTAGCACTGAGCTCTATAGCCCAGTGGTTTATGTTCTTGTCTTTAATGTAGATGGTTGTGAGTTCGAATCCTCACATTTCAAAAATAGAGTCAAAATTAGTCTTGTATACACAAGAAAAGTGTGCAGGGCCTTCCTTGTGCTCAGGGCCCCATACCAGCTGCGTGGTTTGCCATTACGCCACTGGCGGGCATATATTACCATGGGACCAACACAGCTTTCCTTTATGTAAATCAAGAGACCTGTCCGAAAGCTCCTGTGCACCCACACATATTATTCAAACATAGTATATCGTACAGTGCAGTATATCGTTCAGTGCAGCACATTTTCAGTATATCACAGTGCAGCACATTTTCAGTATATCACAGTATAGTACATTATATTGTACAGTGCAGCACATTTTCAGTATATCACAGTATAGTACAGTATATTGTACGGTGCAGCACATTTTCGGTATATCACAGTATAGTACAGTATATCGTTCAGTGCAGCACATTTTCAGTATATCACAGTATAGTACAGTATATTGTACAGTACAGCACATTTTCAGTATATCACAGTATAGTGCAGTATATCGTTCAGTGCAGCACATTTTCAGTATATCACAGTATAGTACAGTACATTGTACAGTACAGCACATTTTCAGTATATCACAGTATAGTGCAGTATATTGTACAGTACAGCACATTTTCAGTATATCACAGTATAGTGCAGTATATCGTTCAGTGCAGCACATTTTCAGTATATCACAGTATAGTACAGTACATTGTACAGTACAGCACATTTTCAGTATATCACAGTATAGTGCAGTATATCGTTCAGTGCAGCACATTTTCAGTACATCACAGTATAGTACAGTATATTGTTCAGTGCAGCACATTTTCAGTACATTACAGTGCAGTATATTGTTCAGTGCAGCACATTTTCAGTATATCACAGTATAGTACAGTATATTGTACAGTGCAGCACATTTTCAGGACATTACAGTGCAGCACATTTTCAGTATATCACAGTATAGTACAGTATATCGTTCAGTGCAGCACATTTTCAGTATATCACAGTATAGTGCAGTATATTGTACAGTACAGCACATTTTCAGTATATCACAGTGCAGCACATTTTCAGTATATCACAGTATAGTACAGTATATCGTTCAGTGCAGCACATTTTCAGTATATCACAGTGCAGCACATTTTCAGTATATCACAGTATAGTGCAGTATATCGTTCAGTGCAGCACATTTTCAGTATATCACAGTATAGTACAGTATATCGTTCAGTGCAGCACATTTTCAGTATATCACAGTGCAGCACATTTTCAGTATATCACAGTATAATACAGTATATCGTTCAGTGCAGCACATTTTCAGTATATCACAGTGCAGCACATTTTCAGTATATCACAGTATAGTACAGTATATTGTACAGTGCAGCACATTTTCAGTATATCACAGTATAATACAGTATATTGTACAGTGCAGCACATTTTCAGTATATCACAGTATAGTACAGTATATCGTTCAGTGCAGCACATTTTCAGTATAACACAGTATAGTACAGTATATTGTACAGTGCAGCACATTTTCAGTATATCACAGTGCAGCACATTTTCAGGACATTACAGTGCAGCACATTTTCAGTATATCACAGTATAGTACAGTATATCGTTCAGTGCAGCACATTTTCAGTATATCACAGTATAATACAGTATATTGTACAGTGCAGCACATTTTCAGTATATCACAGTATAGTACAGTATATCGTTCAGTGCAGCACATTTTCAGTATATCACAGTATAGTACAGTATATTGTACAGTGCAGCACATTTTCAGTATATCACAGTATAGTACAGTATATTGTTCAGTGCAGAACATTTTCAGTATATCACAGTATAATACAGTATATTGTACAGTACAGCACATTTTCGGTATATCACAGTGCAGCACATTTTCAGGACATTACAGTGCAGCACATTTTCAGTATATCACAGTATAGTACAGTATATTGTTCAGTGCAGCACCTTTTTAGTATATCACAGTATAGTACAGTATATTGTACAGTACAGCACATTTTCGGTATATCACAGTATAGTACAGTATATTGTACAGTGCAGCACCTTTTTAGTATATCACAGTATAGTACAGTATATTGTACAGTACAGCACATTTTCGGTATATCACAGTATAGTACAGTATATCGTTCAGTGCAGCACATTTTCAGTATATCACAGTATAGTACAGTATATTGTACAGTGCAGCACATTTTCAGTATATCACAGTATAGTACAGTATATTGTACAGTGCAGCACATTTTCAGTATATCACAGTATAGTACAGTATATTGTACAGTGCAGCACATTTTCAGTATATCACAGTATAGTACAGTATATCGTTCAGTGCAGCACATTTTCAGTATATCACAGTATAGTACAGTATATTGTACAGTGCAGCACATTTTCAGTATATCACAATGCAGCACATTTTCAGTATAACACAGTATAGTACAGTATATTGTACAGTGCAGCACATTTTCAGTATATCACAGTGCAGCACATTTTCGGTATATCACAGTGCAGCACATTTTCGGTATATCACAGTGCAGCACATTTTCAAGACATCACAGTGCAGCACATTTTCAGTATATCACAGTATAGTACAGTATATTGTACAGTGCATTTTCGGTATATCACAGTATAGTATATTGTACAGTACAGCACACTTTCATTATATCAGTGTAGTATATCGTACAGTGCAGTACATTTTCAGTATATCACAGTGCAGTATATCCGCAGGGTATTTCCCCGTCCATAGTGCAGTATCTTCACATTTGCAGTACACCAATGTGGCTAACCTGCACCATCCATCACATCTTGCCAAAGAGACAGAAGATGCCCAGTTGTGGTGAGATGTTCTTCCTGGTGTTGGTCCATTCATGTAAATGTCCATGTTGTTTTGTCTCTTTAGTCTGTGACTATGTTATACCCAAGCCTCAGTATGAAGAGATAGTGGTCCCTCGTTTTGGTAATGCCACACTGCCCTGTCAGTTCTCTTTCATTGAGGGCACCTACGACTTGGGTTTCAGCTGGCATCGAGAGGACATTATTGAAGAGATCGAGGTGGAAGACCTCTACGCTTACATAGGGCAGACATATGAGTACAAGGAGCCCCAGCTGGTCTACAGCTTCCACAAGGACAAGGAAGACTTTGAAGAACAGGACTACATCTACCACGGCCGAGTGAGGGTGGACACCTCAGAGGTTAGAGAGGGAGACCTGACACTTCACCTGACCAATGTGGACTATCCAGATGAAGCTTTGTACACATGTAAAGCTATCAGCCCCCATGGAAAGGGGGAAACCAAGCTGAAGCTCATGATACAAGGTAGGTCGTATTCTAGAGTCAGTTCAACCCTTGCAGCCTGATACGTACATGATGGCCTCTAATTTGACTTGATGTTTATTTCATATGTGGTTCAGAAACCTAGCACGTTGCCTGCTTTATACTAATTGTACCTCATAGTTTGTCCTATACTCCTACATCATGGGAGCTCAGAGGACTTCAGAGATGCAGATACATGTTAACACATGTTGAATATCAGGTAGCACACAGTATGTGTGAATGCAGATCTCGATGTAGAGGACATGGACATGATGGGGCCCAGGATTCCTAGAGGCAAAGCACAGGTTTTCTGAAGGTTCAGATCGAGGCTCCGAAAAAGATTTGTGGACAAAACACAATACCCCATTCTCCTCGCCATAAGGGGGTAGATAATGGGCCAGTGAGCTTGTGTTGTTTGGTGAGGAGGACTAAATCTTTGGGTGGGTACATCTGCTAATGTCGCAGCTTTGGGGGTCCCAGATATGAATGGTGTAAAGTGGTAAGTCTAATTACTAGTGGGACCAAACCAGGACTGAACAGCTGAGGTCTTAAGAGGTCTTCTACCTGCTTGCCAGTGGCTAAGTGTAGAGGGTTCAGACCTAGCTGTGTGATTGGCCGTGGCAGAGGTGGGGTGGTGGAGGTCCATGGGTCCAGGTGCTGCTCAACAGTGTAAGAGCAGAAGATTTACCGGTCTGAAGGAAGCAAGAAGCATTCATCCCCCTGCAGGTCTCTTAAGGTCAGATACCCTGCTGACATAAGTACCTTGAGGACCCAGAGGTGAAGGGCACCTTGTATTTCTAGGGTGTGTGCATGCAGCGTAGTCATATAGTGTATCACATGGTCCCAATACGATGAATTCAATCATAACTCTGATCATTCTAGCTGTGGTCCGGGGCCCCTCCCTCCATTATTATAATCTCGAAACCTTTCATTTTGTAAGAGGGAAGCAATCTTCCAATGAGTAAACGGAGGAGGCTCTCCATTTTAAACAATTCCCTGTCCCGCCATTGGATCCCCAACATTTCCTGCTAATTTTATTTCACGCCCTGAGAGTTCAAACAAGTCCTCACCAGGTGGAACCATCTCTTTGTTTAACCCTTTAGAAGAAGAGGAGCCACCGGTGGAGATGGAAACCATTGACAATGTGACGGTGGCTTATTGTGTTTCTGCTGGTTGGTACAAAGTGCCCATTGTGAGGTGGCTGAACCGCCGCGAGGAGGACATCTCGGAAAACTCCACCATGGTTGTGCTGGAGGAGATGCAGAATGGAAGTCACAGAGTCTCCTCAACTCTGACTGGAGTCAAGAGCCACGAGATCTACCGTTGCCTCATCCGGGACGTCAAGAAAGCACGGAGAACCCGCACTGTCTACAGGAGGCTAAGTACGGAAGGGGTGTTCATGATGTCAGGGGGCTTATCTATCCCACCAGCTGGTGTTATGGGTCTGGGGATCCTCATGGATAATGATCCAAAGGCTATAGCAATAACCGTTCCATGCGCCCTAATTTGTTCCTTCTTTTGGCCAATTCTTGCCTCATTGGGGTCCGGCCAGTCCAGGGGCTTTGTCATTGACTCGTCCGTCCATCATCTGATCATGTTCTGTTTCTTCTAGAAAAGGGGGTGCTCAGGGAATATGGAGAGTTCTAAACCCGCTTCTCAACCTGACGGATACTGAAAATCCAGAGGAGTAGAAGACGCCCGGAGATGTGAAGGAGACCGCACACCCCAGCCATGTCCTGGACTGTAGAATATATCCTATGAGTGCCCAGGAAATCCATAGATGTGTGAACACTGTATATATCTGCAGAGCCAACACTGTGAATATGTCTAGTACAGGTAGAGCGCCATGTATTGTAGGAGGGTCCAGGTAAATCTGTGCAGTCACCGGGCGTCTTCTGTCCATAAATAAATGATACCTAACTCCGTCCTCACTCTGTATCTGGTTCCTCGCAGGTAGGTGCTCTCATGATGTGCAGACTTCATATTATAGGCCGGGCACCTATCGTACAGACTGTCCATATAGTCCTGCTATGAAGCCCATGAAGACAAGTGGATGAGGCCTCGTAGAGGAGGGCTGCAGGGTCCATGTAATGTTCTGCTGTATCCACAGGATCAGACATTGGGGGGAGGGGGGGGGGGTTGACGCCATCTTGGAATTCTTATATCAGATGCTGCCATGTCTGCCGTGTCTGTGGTGAGGTCTGCTGACCACCGCCGTCCTGACTGCAGATAACGTGAGGCGCCGGCTGCTGTCAGTCATGTTTGGTGGATGCAGCTCTGTTATTTCTTCCTCACAGAATTTACTGGAAACAATGTGTGGCCCTGGGAAAAATTCCAAGTGGGGCCCCTGATGTTTAAATACTCTTCCAACAACACAGTCACATTCAGTCAGTTCAGAAGGCGATGTCCAGTGGACTGATCCCCACTGCGTCCGGGGGCAGTTCTAGGGTCAGAAGTTCCAAGATGTCTCCCCACACATATATATATAGATATTAAATAATACCGCTTCCTGAGGACCAAATACAGATGTAGCAGGGTTAACACACAAACTCTCAAATTTCTTAACTCATCGCATTATCTTGAAACAAAAGCCATTGAAAAGCAATTGAAAGTGTTTGTATAACGCATTTACTTTAGATAAAACGTCTCATAAAGCATGTGTGTTAACTCTACTACATCTGTATTACCGCCATACACTGATTACACATTACCTCCGTACACTGAATATACATTACCTCCGTACACTGATTATACATTACCGCCATACACTGATTACACATTACCTCCGTACACTGAATATACATTACCTCTGTACACTGATTACACATTACCGCCATACACTGATTACACATTACCGCCATACACTGATTATACATTACCTCCGTATACTGATTATACATTACCTCCGTACACTGATTACACATTACCTCCGTACACTGATTATACATTACCTCCGTACACTGATTATACATTACCTCCATATACTGATTACACATTACCTCCGTACACTGATTATACATTACCTCCGTACACTGATTACACATTACCTCCGTACACTGATTACACATTACCTCCGTACGCTGATTATACATTACCTCCGTATGCTGATTATACATTACCTCCGTACACTGATTATACATTACCTCCGTACACTGATTATACATTACCTCCGTACACTGATTACACATTACCTCCGTATACTGATTATACATTACCTCCGTACACTGATTATACATTACCTCCGTACGCTGATTATACATTACCTCCGTACGCTGAATATACATTACCGCCATACACTGATTACACATTACCTCCGTACACTGAATATACATTACCTCCGTACACTGATTATACATTACCTCCGTACACTGATTACACATTACCTCCATATACTGATTACACATTACCTCCTTACGCTGATTATACATTACCTCCGTATACTGATTATACATTACCTCCGTATACTGATTATACATTACCTCTGTACACTGATTACACATTACCTCCGTACACTGATTATACATTACCTCCGTACACTGATTATACATTACCTCTGTACACTGATTACACATTACCTCCGTACACTGATTATACATTACCTCTGTACACTGATTATACATTACCTCTGTACACTGATTATACATTACCTCCGTACACTGATTATACATTACCTCCGTACACTGATTATACATTACCTCCGTACACTGATTATACATTACCTCCGTACACTGATTACACATTACCGCCATACACTGATTACACATTACCTCCGTATACTGATTATACATTACCTCTGTACACTGATTATACATTACCTCCGTACACTGATTATACATTTCCTCCGTACACTGATTACACATTACCTCCGTATACTGATTATACATTACCTCCGTACACTGATTATACATTACCTCCGTACACTGATTACACATTACCTCCGTACACTGATTACACATTACCTCCGTACACTGATTACACATTACCTCCGTATACTGATTATACATTACCTCCGTACACTGATTACACATTACCTCCGTACACTGATTACACATTACCTCCATGCACTCATCATACAGTACATTACCGCTGTACACTGATTATACATTACCTCTGTACACTCATTATACATTACTTCCATACATTGATTATACATTATCTTTATATACTGATTATACATGTAACGGTCGCGTACACACACACACAGGGGGAAGGGAAGTGACCACTGCGCTCCACCCTTACCCCTGGCCCTGCCTACTTGCCTCGCGAGTCCTAATTACAGGGGACGACTGGACGGCAATCCCTAACTTGGAATAAGTGCAGGGATGACAGACAGACAAACAACAGGACGTGAACGGACCGAGTCAATACCAGGAAAGCTACAAAGTACAAAGGGAGCAAGCAGAGAATTGTCAGGAGAAGCCGGGGTCATAAATACCAGGAGAGACGTGAAGTACCAAAGGAGTCAGCAGAGGATCGTCAGGAGGAGGCCGGGGTCAGAATACCAGGAGATCAGCAAAGTACACAAGGAGCAGGCAGAGGATCGTCAGGATGAGGCCGGGGTCAGAATACCAGGAGATCAGCAAAGTACACAAGGAGCAGGCAGAGGATCGTCATGAATTCAGCAGGAGGTAAGTACGCCAGGAAAGACCAAATCACAGGTGGAACCTAAATTAACAGGCAACCTGTGGCCAGCAGGCTGCCTGTATTTATAGTGGGGAGTGAGGGTCATGTGACGTGGCCAGCGTCACATGACCGACAGACCAACCAGTCGAGCACCAAGTGATCAGCTCGGCGCTCCAGGCAGACTAGGAGCAGGGAGCCACCCAGCTAGTAAAGCCGCCCTGGGAATGAGGTCAAACACAGAACCTCGCTCCCGAAGCTAAGCAACAGGTCTGCGGGCAATGGGGGACCGAGTGCACCTTCAGAACCCCGTTACAGTACTTTTGTACAGCAATTAAAGGGCATCTGTCAGGTTTTATACCTAAGAAACTGGCTGACCTGTTACATGTGATCTCTTCAAAAAGCACCCCTCCTCCATCCTGGACCACTATACAAGTATGCGACAGGTGAGTGTGTCCTTACTTCTGTGGAGTCCCAAGCAATGTGCTAGTCCTCCTGACCCCCATACGCATGCACCCTGGGCTCAGCTTAGTATGCATGTATTCTGAGCAGTGAGAAGGCAGATCTCCTATTGCATCCTGCATAAATCAGTCAGCCCTCTCTTGTTGGGATTACCCTGACTCTGACTTCATGCCCATGTAATCAACTGGGACAATGGGGAGATCCTTTGTTGGAGCTCACAGTGCCAGTCTCAATGCTTGTCTACTGTCCTCCCAGTTCAGTGACCCCAGGATCCATCCACCCTGCAGGTCCTGCGTCCCTCCTGTGCCAGCTGCGCAGACCACGTCCATCATCCCCATGACTGCCCTCTCGACCTGGTGCCTGGAAATACTTGGACGGGTCTACCCACTGTCCTTGCCTGAGACTCAGGCCATGTCTTATTATATTAAAGATTTATCTGGAGGTCCTTCTATCCAGCTCAAAAAGAAAGACGGTTCTCTTCGGCCATACATTAGGGTCATTGTCAAGATCTAATTCCCTTGGCCCCTAATTCCCAAAATCTTTGAAAGACTACGTGGAGTCAGGATATTCATGAAATTGGATCTCCAAGGGGCATATAACTTAATCTGTATTCAGAAGAGCAACGAATAGAAGACAGACCTTCAGTACAGTAAATAGCTGCCGTAATTACTCCTCTATAGAAAACCCAAGCCTGAATCCAAGACTGCTTGAAGCCCTGCTCGAAAAATCCCACCCTAAGACAGCATCCACTGGGGGCTCTAAGCCATGCATTATACTGCGTTGTCTCTGCTTCCTTCATCATGCCATGTGCCTGGGTGAACAGAGCCTTATATCTGAGGGTTAGCTATGTAAGATAATGGTGGCGAGTGTAATATTCTCAATCGCAAAGAAAACACCAGACAGAAGCCATTGATTTTACACTTTTTATTAAGTCTTAGGAAATCCACCCAGACCAGTAGCTGTGCCAAATACTGGCCTGGTGAGAGTGAGTCCCAACATAACGTCCACACTGGTGTTACTCATGGGCTTCCCTGAAAGTTATAGACAGATCAATAGGCTTGGTACCAGGAGGCGCACAGCACAAGTTTGCCCCCTGAAGCCTATCTGCCTCCAGCGCTGGAGCCAGAGCTTCTCCATTCCTCTGCTCCAGCCATATCATCTAAGAGGAGGCCCTCAGCCTGTGTGCAAGCAGCCAGAACATCTTCAATTCTGCCTGTGGCCACTGGAGGTCACCGACACTCCACCCCTGCGAGCTACAGCTTCACCACCAGAGGGCCCTCTTATTGATCTGTGTTCTCCCAACCAGAGGAAGAGGCCAGAAGCCATAAGAATGCCAGGAGGGTAAGACAATTGGGACTTGCCCCGGTTTTGTGTGTTTCTTTCTGGGCCCTGCATAGCCACCCACCTGCCTTTTGTCTACAGGTACTCATTAAAGTCCAAGTTGTGCTGGTTGCGCTATCCCTACTCCAAGTTATTGACAACAAGCTACCTGAGATGGGGTTTGCTACCTTTAAAGTACTCTGACCCAAGGAATATACTGAAATGTACCTGAGCTTCTTGTGCCCCCGAATAGTGTTTATGGTACTCTAGTGGGGGATCCCACTTCTCAAGTTATGCAATTTTCTTAAGAATGTACCTACCACAAGGGCTGAGATGCACCTGAGCATTGGACTGCTTGCGGCTTGTGTTACTGGGACTCATGGCAAGAGCCACAGACCCAGGATTTGTATCTTCCCTGCTCCAGATACCAGGACTCAAATGCAGCTGAGCCCTGTAGCCATGACATCTTGTTAACTAGTTGCATCAGTTACACCACCACCATGTTACACCAAGGACGGCCCTTCGGGACTCTTGTAATTTATCATCCTCCTGGTAGCCAGGGTTTCAGCCTAGGCTTAGTGAATGTGTATGCACTTATGCTCTTAACTAGTGTTGGTAAAGCACCAAAGTGCTCGTGTGCTCGAGTAGAACACTTCTCCATGCTTGGGTTCTCTACAGACCACCTGAGCACAATGGAAGTCCCCGAGCACTAAACCAGGCACCCCCTAGGGTGTCGGGACTCTAGTCCGGCTTAGGAGTCCCTGCTCTGACTCCATATATAGCTATGTCCATATATGGAGTCAGTGCTTGGGGACACCAAGTGTATTTAAATCTAATTTAGCCTCTAGTTCTGAAAAGTTTCTGAAGGGATTCAAACTCACAACCTTCTACATTACAGCCCAGAATGTTAACCACTACACTATAGAGCTTGCAGTAAATAAGTATATAAGTATATAAGTAAATAAATAAGTAAATAAGTAAATAAGTAAGTAAATGAATAAATAAATATAAAAAAAAAAAAAAAGAGACTTCTGCTGTATAGGAATACTTACTAGTAATAAGCAGCAGAAGTCTCATATATATATATATATATATATATATATATATATATACAGTACAGACCAAAAGTTTGGACACACCTTCTCATTCAAAGAGTTTTCTTTATTTTCATGACTATGAAGGCATCAAAACTATGAATTAACACATGTGGAATTATATACATAACAAACAAGTGTGAAACAACTGAAAATATGTCATATTCTAGGTTCTTCAAAGTAGCCACCTTTTGCTTTGATTACTGCTTTGCACACTCTTGGCATTCTCTTGATGAGCTTCAAGAGGTAGTCCCCTGAAATGGTCTTCCAACAGTCTTGAAGGAGTTCCCAGAGATGCTTAGCACTTGTTGGCCCTTTTGCCTTCACTCTGCGGTCCAGCTCACCCCAAACCATCTCGATTGGGTTCAGGTCCGGTGACTGTGGAGGCCAGGTCATCTGGTGCAGCACCCCATCACTCTCCTTCATGGTCAAATAGCCCTTACTTTCAAAGTTTTCCCAATTTTTCGGCTGACTGACCGACCTTCATTTCTTAAAGTAATGATGACCACTCGTTTTTCTTTACTTAGCTGCTTTTTTCTTGCCATAATACAAATTCTAACAGTCTATTCAGTAGGACTATCAGCTGTGTATCCACCTGACTTCTCATTAACTAAGTTAGGTTGGTATTGTTGACGTACTAGTCCAAATATATTTACTGCCTATATAAAGTACGCTAAAAACTGTTTATTGTTTATTATATTAAAAATCTCCACAAAATAGGCTTAATAGGGTGATTGGTGATATCTCAGACTGATGATGCTGATCCCCAAAGAAACACTCCTATCACTAGAACTCCTAAATATAAGGAGTATACAATGTTGGTGTAATTCCTTTACCAGTATAGGGATGTATGGATATCCACTATCAGTGTACCTGAACAAGCAACAGTATATAGTGTATCAAATCTCCTTGCTGCTAGGAGGACACACCCAAGATGTAATGTCAGGTTACACTGTAAGGATAGTTCAACCCTAGACTGGTAATTTTCTAAACAGGAATACACCATATGGCGTGCAGCATATTCTTAGTCAGATATTCCCAAGTTCTCTGCCTTCTGCTGTACACCCAGTGTGAGGGGGTAATATTCTGCGGCAACAGTGGACTTGGTGAATTGCTCCTGATGAGCCAACAACCAGTTGGATAGGGAAACGCGTCGAGCAATATATCTCTGCAGTTACATATGCAGACTGCCTCTCGTGGATACATCTGGAGCCATATGGTGTATTCCTGTTTAGAAAATTACCAGTCTAGGGTTGAACTATCCTTACAGTGTAACCTGACATTACATCTTGGGTGTGTCCTCCTAGCAGCAAGGAGATTTGATACACTATATACTGTTGCTGGTTCAGGTACACTGATAGTGGATATCCATACATCCCTGTACTGGTAAAGGAATTACACCAACATTGTATACTCCTTATATTTAGGAGTTCTAGTGATAGGAGTGTTTCTTTGGGGATCAGCATCATCAGTCTGAGATATCACTAATCACCCTATTAAGCCTATTTTGTGGAGATTTTTAATATAATAAACAATAAACTGTTTTTAGCGTACTTTATATAGGCAGTAAATATATTCACCTGACTTCTCCTCAACGCCACTGATGGTCCCAACCCCATTTATAAGGCAAGAAATCCCACTTATTAAACCTGACAGGGCACACCTGTGAAGTGAAGACCATTTCAGGGGACTACCTCTTGAAGCTCATCAAGAGAATGCCAAGAGTGTGCAAAGCAGTAATCAAAGCAAAAGGTGGCTACTTTGAAGAACCTAGAATATGACATATTTTCAGTTGTTTCACACTTGTTTGTTATGTATATAATTCCACATGTGTTAATTCATAGTTTTGATGCCTTCATAGTCATGAAAATAAAGAAAACTCTTTGAATGAGAAGGTGTGTCCAAACTTTTGGTCTGTACTGTATATGGAGCTACAGTGTGCACAATGGGGCAGAGCAATATATATGTTGTACGAAATGTACCGGTATTTCCCAAGAATCGCACATTTATTACACATCACTAGCATTAGTACATCTTCTATCGTGAGTATAGTGAGTATACTGTGCATTGTGTTTGTTTTTGCTTTTGCGCTTTCAGCACTTGCGCAGTGGGATGTGCTGACTAACCCCCATTTCTTCTTTGCAGTCTGCATTAGAGGTGTGGCGGACTCCATTGGTCGTACACTCCTGACCGGCCTGTCTGCCCCATAGGCTGATTTTAATTAGTGCAAGTATAAAGCTGTAACCGCTCTCCCTGCATTCATTAGAATTCCGGCCGGCAGAAACAAATAACTTTGTACAAAATGTACACTGCTCAAAAAAATAAAGGGAACACAAAAATACCACATCCTAGATCTGAATTAATTAAATATTCTTCTGAAATACTTTGTTCTTCACATAGTTGAATGTGCTGACAACAAAATCACACAAAAATTAAAAATGGAAATCTAATTTTTTAACCCATGGAGGTCTGGATTTGGAGTCACCCTCAAAATTAAAGTGGAAAAACACACTACAGGCTGATCCAACTTTGATGTAATGTCCTTAAAACAAGTCAAAATGAGGCTCAGTAGTGTGTGTGGCCTCCACGTGCCTGTATGACCTCCCTACAACGCCTGTGCATGCTCCTGATGAGGTGGCGGACGGTCTCCTGAGGGATCTCCTCCCAGACCTGGACTAAAGCATCTGCCAACTCCTGGACAGTCTGTGGTGCAACGTGACGTTGGTGGATAGAGCGAGACATGATGTCCCAGATGTGCTCAATTGGATTCAGGTCTGGGGAACGGGCGGGCCAGTCCATAGCATCAATGCCTTCGTCTTGCAGGAACTGCTGACACACTCCAGCCACATGAGGTCTAGCATTGTCTTGCATTAGGAGGAACCCAGGGCCAACCGCACCAGCATATGGTCTCACAAGGGGTCTGAGGATCTCATCTCGGTACCTAATGGCAGTCAGGCTACCTCTGGCGAGCACATGGAGGGCTGTGCGGCCCTCCAAAGAAATGCCACCCCACACCATTACTGACCCAATGCCAAACCGGTCATGCTGGAGGATGTTGCAGGCAGCAGAACGTTCTCCACGGCGTCTCCAGACTCTGTCACGTCTGTCACATGTGCTCAGTGTGAACCTGCTTTCATCTGTGAAGAGCACAGGGCGCCAGTGGCGAATTTGCCAATCTTGGTGTTCTCTGGCAAATGCCAAACGTCCTGCACGGTGTTGAGCTGTAAGCACAACCCCCACCTGTGGACGTCGGGCCCTCATATCACCCTCATGGAGTCTGTTTCTGACCGTTTGAGCAGACACATGCACATTTTTGGCCTGCTGGAGGTCATTTTGCAGGGCTCTGGCAGTGCTCCTCCTGTTCCTCCTTGCACAAAGGCGGCGGTAGCGGTCCTGCTGCTGGGTTGTTGCCCTCCTACGGCCTCCTCCACGTCTCCTGATGTACTGGCCTGTCTCCTGGTAGCGCCTCCATGCTCTGGACACTACGCTGACAGACACAGCAAACCTTCTTGCCACAGCTCGCATTGATGTGCCATCCTGGATAAGCTGCACTACCTGAGCCACTTGTGTGGGTTGTAGACTCCGTCTCATGCTACCACTAGAGTGAAAGCACCGCCAGCATTCAAAAGTGACCAAAACATCAGCCAGGAAGCATAGGAACTGAGAAGTGGTCTGTGGTCACCACCTGCAGAACCACTCCTTTATTGGGGGTGTCTTGCTAATTACCTATAATTTCCACCTGTTGTCTATCCCATTTGCACAACAGCATGTGAAATTGATTGTCACTCAGTGTTGCTTCCTAAGTGGACAGTTTGATTTCACAGAAGTGGGATTGACTTGGAGTTACATTGTGTTGTTTAAGTGTTCCCTCTATTTTTTTGAGCAGTGTATTTGCCAAGAATCTCACATTTATAACGTAGCATCAGTACATTTTCTATCGTGAGTATGGCACCATTGTATTTACTTTGTTATTTGTGTTTGCATATGGGGGGGGAGCATTATATATACGGGGCATTATACTACAGGGGAGAGCATTATACACTGCTCAAAAAAATAATGGGAACACTTAAACAACACAATGTAACTCCAAGTCAATCCCACTTCTGTGAAATCAAACTGTCCACTTAGGAAGCAACACTGAGTGACAATCAATTTCACATGCTGTTGTGCAAATGGGATAGACAACAGGTGGAAATTATAGGCAATTAGCAAGACACCCCCAATAAAGGAGTGGTTCTGCAGGTGGTGACCACAGACCACTTCTCAGCTCCTATGCTTCCCGGCTGATGTTTTGGTCACTTTTGAATGCTGGCGGTGCTTTCACTCTAGTGGTAGCATGAGACGGAGTCTACAACCCACACAAGTGGCTCAGGTAGTGCAGCTTATCCAGGATGGCACATCAATGCGAGCTGTGGCAAGAAGGTTTGCTGTGTCTGTCAGCGTAGTGTCCAGAGCATGGAGGCGCTACCAGGAGACAGGTCAGTACATCAGGAGACGTGGAGGAGGCCGTAGGAGGGCAACAACCCAGCAGCAGGACCGCTACCTCCGCCTTTGTGCAAGGAGGAACAGGAGGAGCACTGCCAGAGCACTGCAAAATGACCTCCAGCAGGCCACAAATGTGCATGTGTCTGCTCAAACGGTCAGAAACAGACTCCATGAGGGTGATATGAGTGCCCGACGTCCACAGGTGGGGGTTGTGCTTACAGCCCAACACCATGCAGGACGTTTGGCATTTGCCAGAAAACAACAAGATTGGCAAATTCGCCACTGGCGCCCTGTGCTCTTCACAGATGAAAGCAGGTTCACACTGAGCACATGTGACAGACGTGACAGAGTCTGGAGACGCCGTGGAGAACGTTCTGCTGCCTGCAACATCCTCCAGCATGACCGGTTTGGCATTGGGTCAGTAATGGTGTGGGGTGGCATTTCTTTGGAGGGCCGCACAGCCCTCCATGTGCTCGCCAGAGGTAGCCTGACTGCCATTAGGTACCGAGATGAGATCCTCAGACCCCTTGTGAGACCATATGCTGGTGCGGTTGGCCCTGGGTTCCTCCTAATGCAAGACAATGCTAGACCTCATGTGGCTGGAGTGTGTCAGCAGTTCCTGCAAGACGAAGGCATTGATGCTATGGACTGGCCCGCCCGTTCCCCAGACCTGAATCCAATTGAGCACATCTGGGACATCATGTCTCGCTCTATCCACCAACGTCACTTTGCACCACAGACTGTCCAGGAGTTGGCAGATGCTTTAGTCCAGGTCTGGGAGGAGATCCCTCAGGAGACCGTCCGCCACCTCATCAGGAGCATGCACAGGCGTTGTAGGGAGGTCATACAGGCACGTGGAGGCCACACACACTACTGAGCCTCATTTTGACTTGTTTTAAGGACATTACATCAAAGTTGGATCAGTCTGTAGTGTGTTTTTCCACTTTAGTTTTGAGTGTGACTCCAAATCCAGACCTCCATGGGTTGAAAAATTTGATTTCCATTTTTTTATTTTTGTGTGATTTTGTTGTCAGCACATTCAACTATGTAAAGAACAAAGTATTTCAGAAGAATATTTAATTAATTCAGATCTAGGATGTGTTATTTTTGTGTTCCCTTTATTTTTTTGAGCAGTGTATATAACAGGGCATTATATCAACTATAGAGGGGAGAGCATTATATATACTAGTACTGAAGGGAGGTATTATATATATATAAGGGGGCATTATACTATGGGGAGGGCATATTATATAGTGGGCATTATATAAATGGAGGTAATGTACTATGGGGAGAGAGCATTATATATTATTGGGAACATTTTACATTTACTCTGTGTTTTCTAGAATATACTTTATTGTAATTACTTGATGTATGAAAATGTGATGGCGCACTCACATATGGTATAAACGTGAGACGATGGATATCTTGGTTATGATAAAATGGTATTTATTAATGGTAAGAAAAGATATAAACTAAGTAACGGTTATATAAAGTCTGTTATATATTGACAAGTAGATGGTATATTATGTGCAAATGAACGTCAATTCAAGCTGAATATACAAGGTACTAGGTACGAGTACCGGATAGGCAAGCTGAGTACATATAGGAAATTTAAGTTGGATATGCAAGGTGCTAAGTGCAATCTCAGTACATACAAGTGCAATGTGCAGGCTCGGTATATCAAAGTGCAATATGCAAGCTTGGTCAGAATATGTGCAATATGCAAACTCAATACATGAAAGTGCAATAGGCAAGCTCGGTACACAAGAGTGCTATGTGCAAGCTGGGTACATTTTGAAAAAATAGGATGTACTAAAATTTTCAGTTCAGATGATCACTATGATATGGTAAATATAAAGATAGGGTATGTGCAAATCCGCAGGCTCGGTACATGGAAGTGCTATCCGCAGGCTTGATACACATAGGCGGAGGACAGTGTAATTAATAGTTTAGTTTCCTGTGAACAAAGATATTTAAAGATTTAACCCCATCTCAATATGAGAACATTAGCACAAGGACTTTGTTCACAGGAAACTAAACGGTCTTAGATGAGCTGTACTCCTCCTCCACGCAGAGAGAGAATCTCAACCACGGTCCATTCTTTTAGGACCAAATTCTGGGTCAGACCCAATAGATACTCAGTGTCTGCTTAATATAAGTCCACATCGCTCATTATATTGTTCATATTGTAATGCTGTATATTTACATGCTCTGATTTATAGATTGTAGCTGAATCTTAATCTGTGGTGCACATAAACCAAGACGTTGTATTTCACCTGGAATCATCCCCCCTGTGGAAGCACCAACTCTTGTATATCCAGCAACAATGTTATTGTTAATGATCCCTGATACAACATCTAGTAAGCCCGAGCGGAGTAACATACAGTCTATGTAAGATATTAAACTGCACCAAAACGTGATTAAAATGATGTGAAACCACCTTTAGATCCTGAGCTACCTTCTCCTGATCCTCCACGTGAGTCATTAACCCTTTCATGACCAAGGGTCATTGATGCCCCAGTGTCCAGGTCAAATTTTATAAATCTGACATGCGTCACTTTATTGGAACACTTTTATTTATCTAAGCCGTTCTGAGACTGTTTTCTCGTGACACATTGTACTTCATGATAGTCATAAATTTGAGTCAATATATTTCACCAAATTTACCAAAAAGTTAGAAAAATGTGCAATTTTCAAAATGTCAATTTCTCTGCTTTTAAAACAGAAAGGGATTCCTCATAAAATATTTATTACTTAACATTCCCCATACGTCTACTTTATGTTGGCATCATTTTGGAAATGTCATTTTATTTTTTTAGGACGTTAGAAGGCTTAGAAGTTTAGAAGCAATTCTTTAAATTTTTAAGAAAATTTCTAAAACCCACTTTTTAAGGACCAGTTCAGGTCTGAAGTCACTTTGCGAGGCTTACATAATAGAAACCACCCAAAAATTACCCCATTCTAGAAACTACACCCCTCAAGTTACTCAAAACTGATTTTTACAAAACCCTTTAGGTGTTCCACAAGAATTAAAGGAAAATGGAGAATAAATTTCCAAATTTCACTTTTTTGGCAGGTTTTCCATTTTATTAATTTTTTTTCTTTAATACATTGAGGGTTAACAGCCAAACAAAACTCAATATTTATTACCCTGATTCTGCGGTTTACAGAAACACCCCATATGTGGTCGTAAACTGCTGTACGGGCACACGGCAGGGCGCAGAAGAAAAGGAACGCCGTATGGTTTTTGGAAGACAGATTTTGCTGGACTGGTTTTAGATGCCATGTCCCATTTAAAGCCCCCCTGATGCACCCCTACAGTAGAAACTCCCAAAAAGTGACCCTATTTTGGAAACTGGGGGGATAAGGTGCCAGATTTATTGGTACTATTTTTGGGGGCATATGCCTTTTTGATCGCTTTTTGGCACTGTTTTAAATTTTTTATGGTGTTCACCTGAGGGTTTAGGTCATGTGATATTTTTATAGAGTCGGTTGTTACGGACGCGCCGATACCTAATATGTACTTTTTTTTTTATTTCACTTTAACACAAGTGAAATAAATTTGAAATAAAAAAAATGATGTTTTAGTGTCTCAGTGTTCTGAGAGCTATAGTTTTTTTATTTTTTGAGCGATTTTCTTATGTAGAGTCTAATTTTTTGCGGGATAAGGTGCCGGTTCTATTGGTACCATTTTGGGGGACATACGCCTTTTTGATAGCTCGGTGTTGCACTTTTTGTGGTGTAAGGTGACAAAAATAGCTTTTTTGACAGTTTTTATTTTTTATTTTTTATGGTGTTTATCATACGGGGTCGATCATGTGATATATTTATAAAGACTGTCGTTACGGACGCGGTGATACCTAATATGTCTATTTTTATATTTTTTTCATTTTTTATAGGAAAAGGCAATTTATTTTTTTAAATTAAATTTTTATTTATTTATTTATTTTTACTTTTATTATTTTCACTTATTTTTTTATCAAGTCCCACTTGGATCTTGAAGATCCAGCGGGGCTGATGGCTGTACTATAGTTTGCAATGTTCTTGCATTGCAAAGTACAATACTATCAAATGTCCTGTAGATGGCAACATCGGGCGCTTTTGGCATTGCAACCATCAGGCGCTGCAATCACAGCGCAGCAGCCCCGATGGTTGAGAGAGGGAGCCCCCTCCCTCTATTAACCCCATGGATGCCGCACCGCGGCATCTAAGGGGTTACAGCAGAGTGTCAGCATACAGCTGACACTCGCTGCTGATGTTGGCGGCTCAGGAATGGAGCCGCCGACATCAAATAAAGCAGGGGGACCGCATCGGGGGCAGAAGGCACAGATAGGGGCAGTGCTGTAAAGGGGGGGGCATGGCCAGCAGGAGGGGGCACATTTGGGGGTCTGATGCATGCATGGGGGGGAGGGGGCGGACTGCATCAGGGGTACAAAAAATGGATGGGGGGGCGGGGATCGCATCGGAGGCCGGGCTCACAGGAGGGGTGCGGGGATTGGAGGCGCACAGGAAGCGGGCAAAGATCGGGGGCACAGATGGGGGGGCTTCATTACACATTACCTGATTTCAGGCTCTCATCTGAAGTTGAGAAATCTTCATCCTTTGCCGCAAGTTCTCTATCAATTCATTAAATTGTGGACAGGTGTGAATTTCAAGCCTGTTTTTTTCTTTAATACTTAAAAGTGCCGATCTTAACTGTAAATACCGAAACCATGATCATTTCTGTGATTTTTGTCTTTGTGATAATACCGTGAATGAAACAATATCCCCGCTTCCTACTACCTGTGTCAGATACAAAATATTACCTTTTTGCCAATATAAATCTCTACTTAATTCAACTAGAGTTTGCAAGAGCTTGTTGTACCACAGCGGAGAGCGTCCAATGGAGCCTTTCACTCCACACCAAAGTCTAATCGAATACCATGACTTCATCAACAAATTCCTGATTTAAATTCTCTGTCGGAGTCGGTCAATTGATCCGACTCCAATAGCGTAAAAAAATGATCATAAGGAGATCTACTCACTAAGTACTTGCAGAGCGGACTATCCATCCACTCACGGAGAAAACAGAACTGCGCGGCCAAGAAGTAACCCCTGAAGGAAGGGAGATTAACTCCTCCTCCCTCCAAGGGCGTCTACCAATAGTCTAATAGTCCGCCCCCATAATAAGTCCCTAATAATTATTTCTATTAATTTAAAAAATCTATCGCCAATCCAAACTGGAGAATTCTTGAAGACGCACAATAACTGGGGAGAATCACCATCTTAACCCTTTTATACCCTTTCAGCCCTCGATAGAGATAAACGGAGCCATGTTGTTATTTTTGACCTTAGCTTATTTATCAATGGAATCAAGTTAAGCCAGATGAAATCTTCCACCCTAGGAGAGATTATATAATACCTAAATACTCAAAAGAGTCAGAAATTTTCAGAGTGTTCATAGAGGCCTTGTTAGGGAGTAAGAGGTTATCTAAGGACGTGATCCTATTATCCAAAGGCATGAGGGTCGTTTTTTTCCCAGTTTACATCCAGACCTGAGACCTCTCCAAATTTATGTATCTTTTGAATGATGTTCAACAAAGTAGATTGAGTCTGTTGAACATAAAATAAAATATTGTATGCGTAGAGAGAGATTCGGTCTTCTATTCCTAGTACCCCGAACCCCAGAATCCTAGGGCCCTGTCTAACTCTAGCGGCCAGGGGCTCAATATAGATATCAAATTGTCACGGGGTTCCGAAGGTGCACTCGGTCCCCCATTGCCCGCAGACCTGTTGCTTAGCTTTGGGAATGAGGTTCTGTGTTTGACCTCATTCCCAGGGCGGCTTTACTAGCTGGGTGGCTCCCTGCTCCTAGTCTGCCTTGAGCGCCGAGCTGATCACTCGGTGCTCGACTGGTTGGCCTGTCGGTCATGTGACGCTGGCCACGTCACATGACCCTCACTCCCCACTATAAATACAGGCAGCCTGCTGGCTACAGGTTGCCTGTTAATTTCTAGGTTCCTGGTATTTGTTGGACTGCTGAATACTTACCTGATCCTGTTCCTTGACCATCCTTTTGTCTGATCCTCCTGTACTGCGCATCCGTCCTGATATTGTGACCTCGGCTCCCACCTGACTACTCTCTTAGGACTCCTCTTGTACTTCTCCGCTCTCCTGGTATTTGACCCCGGCTTCTCCTGACCATTCTTTGCTTAATCCTTTGTACTTTGTAGCTTTCCTGGTATTGACTCGGTCCGTTCACGTCCTGTTGTTTGTCTGTCTGTCATCCCTGCACTTACTCCAAGTTAGGGATTGCCGTTCAGTTGTCCCCTGTCATTAGGACTCGCGAGGCAAGTAGGCAGGGCCAGGGGTAAGGGTGGAGCGCAGTGGTCACTTCCCTCCCCCCTGTGTGTGTGTGTACGTGACCGTTACACAAATAAAAGCGGAGAGAGTGGACATCCCTGGCGAGTGCCCTAGTCATAGGAAATCTTCTTGTAAGATGTCCATTTATATTCAACCTTGCGGTAGGGGATCTATACAGAAGTTTTATCATACTGATAAACCTAGGGCCAAAGCCCATCTTATGAATCACTCTCCACAGGAACCTCCATTCAACTCTATCGAAGGCCTTAGAGGCATCTATAGATAAGATAGATCGTGAATCTCCTCCAGACGTCTGTAAGTTAGTAAAAAGACGGTGTAAATTATAATGGGTCCCTTATAATTGATGTCATAACACTAGTTAACCTCATCGCCAGGATCTTAGAGAAGAGTTTAACATCTGTATTGAGAAGAGAGAAAGGTCTCTATGACCCCAAATCGTTAGGGTCTTTACCCTTCTTCAGTACCAATGTAATAACGGCCTCTGTCATGGTTTCTGGAAGGGATCCCTCCATTATGGAATCAGAGAATGTTCTCCACAGATAAGGAAGAATAAACTCCCTATATTTACGATAAGACTCATATGGAAATCCATCCATTCCAGAAGAGGAATTGCCTGAGCAAGTTTTAATTACTTCTTCTATCTCTTGAAGACATAGGTCCCTCTCCAGACGTTCTTTTTGACTATCTGTAAGAACTGGAAGGGAAATAGAGTCCAGATATGAGTCAATCGCATCCTCTGAGATGACACTCTCTGATTCATATAAATCACTTTGTAAATATTTCCATTATTCCCTCCTGATCCTGAATAATGGTCCCATCCAAGGCACGAATGCTACGAATCTCTTTCTTTGGATCCCGGCTAGCTATTACCCTAGCCAGCATCTTCCCAGGACGCCCGGCCTCTGAGAAATATTTCTGTCCCCTAAAGAATAACCTCTGTTGAGCTTTATCCAAAAGAAAGTCGGAGAAGGCCCGACCTGTCCTCTGCATAATCTCTCTAGCTTCCTCTGATTGTAACTTGGTATATCCATCCATCCTGGCCGCGGCTGCTTCCTCTAGTTCTTTCTCCTTCATGGCATAACGTTTGCTCAGGTTAGCAATGGTACTGATAAAAATCCCTCTCATAACCACTTTAAACGCATCCCAAACAAGTTGAGGTTTATCTGAAGAGGTATTTTTATCCCAGAAGGAGGTGATCTCATTTTCTATCTGGTTATGATTATCAATTATTAATAGCCAATGGGGGTTCAATCTGAATGGCGGTTTCTGTCTAAAACTATTCCTGACCGTACACAGCTCTATTAAGAGGGGTACATGATCTGAAACCGATCGGATCTCGTATTTCGTACATTGGATGAAATTTAAATATCCTTTATTTATCAGGGTCAGATCAATTCTAGACATAGATCTTCCAGATTTACTTACACAGAAAAAAGCTCTTTTTCCTTTGAATAGATATTCCCAGACATCCACGGGGCCCACCTCCTGGCAAAACCGAGCCAAGGAGGACCCCTGAGCCGGGGAGTAAGTATTCCCTCCCATAGTAATCCTATCCCTCTCTGGATTCATCACACAATTAAAATCCCCATTGACTATAACCAAACAGTCAGGCCATTGATCCACAAACGTCATCTGACAAGTCAATATTTGTATGGAGAAAGGTGGAGGAATATAAATAAAGGCCAAAATACATAACTTCCCATCCAGCCTACCATGGAGAAAGACGTATCTCCCCTGTCTATCAATAGACGATGCCAAACATACAAAATTAATCCGGTTATGAATTAAGACTGTAACTCCTCTGGAATAGCCGGTATATGTAGAGTTGTAAACCTGTGTGGCCCATCTCCCCCCAAGTCACACAATCGTATCCTGTGTGAAGTGGGTTTCTATCAGACAGACAATAGCTGCTGGTAGATGCCTCCTTATCAGGTCTAGGACCGCCTGCCTTTTTATCTTCTCCCCCAAGCCCCGAACATTCTACGTGAGTATTCTTGTTGCCATTACTTATTCTTAAAGTATCCAATTAATAAATTCCCCGAACTTCCCACCTCAAGTATAGACACATCATAGCCCGACCTCCCCTCTGAACCCCCCTCCCCCACCCACGAACCCCGTGTCCCCCTTGCTCCATCACTAAAAGTGACAGACCTCTTAACTAGGACCATCCCTCCCCCACTCCCTCAGCCAAACCTCCAAAAAACTAAAGTAAAAAATACAGATTTTAAACATTGTTCCGATCTAACCAGTCAGTGGCCGCATCTGGAGTATCGAAAAAGAGCACAATATCATTGAACACAATCCTTAACTTGGCCGGATATAGAAAGGAGTCCTTAATATCCTTGGTTTTTTAACATCTAAAAAAGTGCGCCTCTTATCATGAACCTCTTTTGAGAAATCATGAAAAAAAGAAAGTTTACATCCATTATACAAAATCGGAGGTAGATCCCGTGCTCGCCTCATATCTCTATCAGGAGCGGCCAGCATCTTGATTATTACCATCCTTGGCAGCCGTCCCGGAAGATGTTTACCCCCAGGAATTCGATGGGCCCTTTCAATTAAAAATAAGGATGAAAAATGTTCCTTCCCAAAATTATCAAAAATAATAGATTGTATTGTTCCTGATAGATTTTTATCATCAGCGGTTTCTGTTAGACCAATAATTCGTACATTACATCTTCTTGACCGATCTTCTAGATCAGGGGTCTCCAAACCCCGGCCCGCGGGCCACATCCGGCCCGATTGTGCGTTCGATCCGGCCCGCCCGCAGCTGGCAGGTTGCAGGAACCAAATCCGCACAACCGCCCAGGGGCGTAACGATCGCGGTCGCAGAGGATGCGACCGCGACCGGGCCCGGCGGTGGGGGGGGCCCGCAGCTCCGTCGCCCCATCGCAAGTAATTTTAACATTTTTATGTAAATGGCTGGTCGCTTGGGCCCCCGGCCTCTGTGAGTAGTTGCGCCGCCCCACCAACCCCAGCCCTGCCTCCATCCATTCGGGCTCCGCCTCCACCCATTCAGGCCTGGTGGCGCTGTGATATCGCGCCAGCCAGGTCTCGCGGGATCACACAACGCACGCTGGAAGACAGGATTGTGGGCTGCAAGCAAGAGCAAGAAGGCGGGAGCGGAGCAGTCTGACGAGGTAAGTATTTTTTTTTTAAATGTGCACACCACCACTGCCTGGCTATAACTCACAGGGGGGCACCTGGCATGGAACTAAATGTCAGGCAAGAAATCCTCCACAGGGGACCAATGGGGAACAAAAATATATTTCAATAAGAAAAAAAGGCAAAAAAAATGGAAAAAAAATTAAACAGATAACAGAGGGGGCAAAAATGCAATATATACACACAGGGGATAAATGATTATGGAATATATACAGAGGGGGCAAAATGGATATATACAGGGCCCCTCTATTTATATCCATTTTGCCCCCTCTGTATATATTCCATTTTCCCCTCTTTATCGATATTCCACTTTCCCCACCTGTGGAGCAAAATTGTATATATCTTATTTTGCCCCCTCTCACATCAATGGTGTCCCCATCAGTACAGCAATGTCCCCATCAGCGTCCCCATTCTGATGGGGACATTGCTGTTCTGATGGGGACACCACTGATAGGGACACGGGTGTCCCCATCAACCGCGTCCCCAAAGGCAGTGTCCCCATCAGTGGTGTCCCCATCAGCTGCTAATGGGGACTCCGCTGATGGGGACATTGCTGTTCTGATGGGGACATCATTAATGGGGACATTGCTGTGCTGATGCTGACATTGCTGTTCTGATGGGGACATTGCTGTGCTGATGGGGACACCGCTGATGGGGACATTGCTGTGCTGATGGGGACACCGCTGATGGGGACATTGCTGTGCTGATGGGGACAACGCTGATAGGGACACGGGTGTCCCCATCAATGGTGTCCCCATCAGTGGTGTCCCCATCAGCACAGCAATGTCCCCAACAGCAGCGTCCCCATCAGTGGTGTCCCCATCAGCACAGCAATGTCCCCAACAGCAGCGTCCCCATCAGTGGGTGTCCCCATGATGGGAATATTGTTTTTCTGATGGGAATATTGTTTTTTTTATGGTAATATATTGCTTTTCTGATGGGGACATTGCTGTTCTGATTTGGCCATTGCTGTTCTGATGGGGACACCGCTGATAGGGACACGGGTGTCCCCATCAATGGTGTCCCCATCAGCCGCGTCCCCAACAGCAGTGTCCCCATCAGTGGTGGCCCCTATCAGCTGCTAATGGGGACTCCGCTGATGGGGACATTGCTGTTCTGATGGGGACATCGTTGATGGGGACATTGCTGTGCTTAAGGGTGACACGGCTGATGGGGACATTGCTGTGCTGATGGGGACATTGCTGTGCTGATGGGGACATTGCTGTGCTGATGGGGACATTGCTGTGCTGATGCTGACATTGCTGTGCTGATGGGGACATTGCTGTGCTGATGCTGACATTGCTGTGCTGATGGGGACATTGCTGTGCTGATGGGGACATTGCTGTGCTGATGGGGACATTGCTGTGCTGATGCTGACATTGCTGTGCTGATGCTGACATTGCTGTGCTGATGGGGACATTGCTGTGCTGATGGGGACATTGCTGTGCTGATGGGGACATTGCTGTGCTGATGCTGACATTGCTGTGCTGATGCTGACATTGCTGTGCTGATGGGGACATTGCTGTGCTGATGCTGACATTGCTGTGCTGATGGGGACATTGCTGTGCTGATGCTGACATTGCTGTGCTGATGGGGACATTGCTGTGCTGATGGGGACATTGCTGTGCTGATGGGGACATTGCTGTGCTGATGGGGACATTGCTGTGCTGATGGGGACATTGCTGTGCTGATGCTGACATTGCTGTGCTGATGGGGACATTGCTGTGCTGATGGGGACATTGCTGTGCTGATGGGGACATTGCTGTGCTGATGGGGACATTGCTGTGCTGATGCTGACATTGCTGTGCTGATGCTGACATTGCTGTGCTGATGGGGACATTGCTGTGCTGATGGGGACATTGCTGTGCTGATGCTGACATTGCTGTGCTGATGGGGACATTGCTGTGCTGATGGGGACATTGCTGTGCTGATGGGGACATTGCTGTGCTGATGGGGACATTGTTGTGCTGATGCTGACATTGCTGTGCTGATGGGGACATTGCTGTGCTGATGGGGACATTGCTGTGCTGATGCTGACATTGCTGTGCTGATGGGGACATTGCTGTGCTGATGGGGACATTGCTGTGCTGATGGGGACATTGCTGTGCTGATGCTGACATTGCTGCGCTGATGGGGACATTGCTGTGCTGATGGGGACATTGCTGTGCTGATGCTGACATTGCTGTGCTGATGCTGACATTGCTGTGCTGATGGGGACATTGCTGTGCTGATGCTGACATTGCTGCGCTGATGGGGACATTGCTGTGCTGATGGGGACATTGCTGTGCTGATGCTGACATTGCTGTGCTGATGCTGACATTGCTGTGCTGATGGGGACATTGCTGTGCTGATGGGGACATTGCTGTGCTGATGGGGACATTGCTGTGCTGATGGGGACATTGCTGTGCTGATGGGGACATTGCTGTGCTGATGGGGACATTGCTGTGCTGATGCTGACATTGCTGTGCTGATGCTGACATTGCTGTGCTGATGGGGACATTGCTGTGCTGATGGGGACATTGCTGTGCTGATGGGGACATTGCTGTGCTGATGGGGACATTGCTGTGCTGATGCTGACATTGCTGTGCTGATGGGGACATTGCTGTGCTGATGGGGACATTGCTGTGCTGATGCTGACATTGCTGTGCTGATGCTGACATTGCTGTGCTGATGCTGACATTGCTGTGCTGATGCTGACATTGCTGTGCTGATGGGGACATTGCTGTGCTGATGGGGACATTGCTGTGCTGATGGGGACATTGCTGTGCTGATGGGGACATTGCTGTGCTGATGGGGACATTGCTGTGCTGATGGGGACATTGCTGTGCTGATGCTGACATTGCTGTGCTGATGGGGACATTGCTGTGCTGATGGGGACATTGCTGTGCTGATGGGGACATTGCTGTGCTGATGGGGACATTGCTGTGCTGATGCTGACATTGCTGTGCTGATGCTGACATTGCTGTGCTGATGCTGACATTGCTGTGCTGATGGGGACATTGCTGTGCTGATGGGGACATTGCTGTGCTGATGGGGACATTGCTGTGCTGATGGGGACATTGCTGTGCTGATGCTGACATTGCTGTGCTGATGCTGACATTGCTGTGCTGATGCTGACATTGCTGTGCTGATGCGGACATTGCTGTGCTGATGCTGACATTGCTGTGCTGATGGGGACATTGCTGTGCTGATGCTGACATTGCTGTGCTGATGCTGACATTGCTGTGCTGATGGGGACATTGCTGTGCTGATGGGGACATTGCTGTGCTGATGCTGACATTGCTGTGCTGATGGGGACATTGCTGTGCTGATGCTGACATTGCTGTGCTGATGGGGACATTGCTGTGCTGATGGGGACATTGCTGTGCTGATGGGGACATTGCTGTGCTGATGCTGACATTGCTGTGCTGATGCTGACATTGCTGTGCTGATGGGGACATTGCTGTGCTGATGGGGACATTGCTGTGCTGATGGGGACATTGCTGTGCTGATGGGGACATTGCTGTGCTGATGGGGACATTGCTGTGCTGATGGGGACATTGCTGTGCTGATGGGGACATTGCTGTGCTGATGGGGACATTGCTGTGCTGATGCTGACATTGCTGTTCTGATGGGGACATTGCTGTGCTGATGCTGACATTGCTGTGCTGATGCTGACATTGCTGTGCTGATGCTGACATTGTTGTGCTGATGCTGACATTGTTGTGCTGATGGGGACATTGCTGTGCTGATGGGGACATTGCTGTGCTGATGCTGACATTGCTGTGCTGATGGGGACATTGCTGTGCTGATGCTGACATTGCTGTGCTGATGGGGACATTGCTGTGCTGATGGGGACATTGCTGTGCTGATGGGGACATTGCTGTGCTGATGCTGACATTGCTGTGCTGATGGGGACATTGCTGTGCTGATGCTGACATTGCTGTGCTGATGGGGACATTGCTGTGCTGATGCTGACATTGCTGTGCTGATGGGGACATTGCTGTGCTGATGGGGACATTGCTGTGCTGATGGGGACATTGCTGTGCTGATGGGGACATTGCTGTGCTGATGCTGACATTGCTGTGCTGATGGGGACATTGCTGTGCTGATGCTGACATTGCTGTGCTGATGGGGACATTGCTGTGCTGATGGGGACATTGCTGTGCTGATGCTGACATTGCTGTGCTGATGGGGACATTGCTGTGCTGATGCTGACATTGCTGTGCTGATGGGGACATTGCTGTGCTGATGGGGACATTGCTGTGCTGATGGGGACATTGCTGTGCTGATGGGGACATTGCTGTGCTGATGCTGACATTGCTGTGCTGATGGGGACATTGCTGTGCTGATGCTGACATTGCTGTGCTGATGGGGACATTGCTGTGCTGATGGGGACATTGCTGTGCTGATGCTGACATTGCTGTGCTGATGCTGACATTGCTGTGCTGATGGGGACATTGCTGTGCTGATGGGGACATTGCTGTGCTGATGGGGACATTGCTGTGCTGATGCTGACATTGCTGTGCTGATGGGGACATTGCTGTGCTGATGGGGACATTGCTGTGCTGATGCTGACATTGCTGTGCTGATGCTGACATTGCTGTGCTGATGGGGACATTGCTGTGCTGATGGGGACATTGTTGTGCTGATGCTGACATTGCTGTGCTGATGGGGACATTGCTGTGCTGATGGGGACATTGCTGTGCTGATGCTGACATTGCTGCGCTGATGGGGACATTGCTGTGCTGATGGGGACATTGCTGTGCTGATGCTGACATTGCTGTGCTGATGCTGACATTGCTGTGCTGATGGGGACATTGCTGTGCTGATGGGGACATTGCTGTGCTGATGGGGACATTGCTGTGCTGATGGGGACATTGCTGTGCTGATGGGGACATTGCTGTGCTGATGCTGACATTGCTGTGCTGATGGGGACATTGCTGTGCTGATGGGGACATTGCTGTGCTGATGGGGACATTGCTGTGCTGATGGGGACATTGCTGTGCTGATGCTGACATTGCTGTGCTGATGCGGACATTGCTGTGCTGATGGGGACATTGCTGTGCTGATGGGGACATTGCTGTGCTGATGGGGACATTGCTGTGCTGATGGGGACATTGCTGTGCTGATGCTGACATTGCTGTGCTGATGGGGACATTGCTGTGCTGATGGGGACATTGCTGTGCTGATGCTGACATTGCTGTGCTGATGGGGACATTGCTGTGCTGATGGGGACATTGCTGTGCTGATGGGGACATTGCTGTGCTGATGGGGACATTGCTGTGCTGATGCTGACATTGCTGTGCTGATGCTGACATTGCTGTGCTGATGCTGACATTGCTGTGCTGATGGGGACATTGCTGTGCTGATGGGGACATTGCTGTGCTGATGGGGACATTGCTGTGCTGATGGGGACATTGCTGTGCTGATGCTGACATTGCTGTGCTGATGCTGACATTGCTGTGCTGATGCTGACATTGCTGTGCTGATGCTGACATTGCTGTGCTGATGCTGACATTGCTGTGCTGATGCTGACATTGCTGTGCTGATGGGGACATTGCTGTGCTGATGCTGACATTGCTGTGCTGATGGGGACATTGCTGTGCTGATGGGGACATTGCTGTGCTGATGCTGACATTGCTGTGCTGATGGGGACATTGCTGTGCTGATGGGGACATTGCTGTGCTGATGGGGACATTGTTGTGCTGATGCTGACATTGCTGTGCTGATGGGGACATTGCTGTGCTGATGGGGACATTGCTGTGCTGATGGGGACATTGCTGTGCTGATGCTGACATTGCTGTGCTGATGCTGACATTGCTGTGCTGATGGGGACATTGTTGTGCTGATGCTGACATTGCTGTGCTGATGGGGACATTGCTGTGCTGATGCTGACATTGCTGTGCTGATGGGGACATTGCTGTGCTGATGCTGACATTGCTGTGCTGATGGGGACATTGCTGTGCTGATGGGGACATTGCTGTGCTGATGGGGACATTGCTGTGCTGATGCTGACATTGCTGTGCTGATGGGGACATTGCTGTGCTGATGGGGACATTGCTGTGCTGATGGGGACATTGCTGTGCTGATGGGGACATTGCTGTGCTGATGGGGACATTGCTGTGCTGATGGGGACATTGCTGTGCTGATGCTGACATTGCTGTGCTGATGGGGACATTGCTGTGCTGATGGGGACATTGCTGTGCTGATGGGGACATTGCTGTGCTGATGGGGACATTGCTGTGCTGATGCTGACATTGCTGTGCTGATGCTGACATTGCTGTGCTGATGCTGACATTGCTGTGCTGATGGGGACATTGCTGTGCTGATGGGGACATTGCTGTGCTGATGGGGACATTGCTGTGCTGATGGGGACATTGCTGTGCTGATGCTGACATTGCTGTGCTGATGGGGACATTGCTGTGCTGATGCTGACATTGCTGTGCTGATGCTGACATTGCTGTGCTGATGCTGACATTGCTGTGCTGATGCGGACATTGCTGTGCTGATGCTGACATTGCTGTGCTGATGGGGACATTGCTGTGCTGATGCTGACATTGCTGTGCTGATGCTGACATTGCTGTGCTGATGGGGACATTGCTGTGCTGATGGGGACATTGCTGTGCTGATGCTGACATTGCTGTGCTGATGGGGACATTGCTGTGCTGATGGGGACATTGCTGTGCTGATGGGGACATTGCTGTGCTGATGCTGACATTGCTGTGCTGATGCTGACATTGCTGTGCTGATGCTGACATTGCTGTGCTGATGGGGACATTGCTGTGCTGATGCTGACATTGCTGTGCTGATGGGGACATTGCTGTGCTGATGCTGACATTGCTGTGCTGATGGGGACATTGCTGTGCTGATGGGGACATTGCTGTGCTGATGGGGACATTGCTGTGCTGATGCTGACATTGCTGTGCTGATGCTGACATTGCTGTGCTGATGGGGACATTGCTGTGCTGATGGGGACATTGCTGTGCTGATGGGGACATTGCTGTGCTGATGCTGACATTGCTGTGCTGATGCTGACATTGCTGTGCTGATGCTGACATTGTTGTGCTGATGCTGACATTGTTGTGCTGATGGGGACATTGCTGTGCTGATGGGGACATTGCTGTGCTGATGCTGACATTGCTGTGCTGATGGGGACATTGCTGTGCTGATGCTGACATTGCTGTGCTGATGGGGACATTGCTGTGCTGATGGGGACATTGCTGTGCTGATGGGGACATTGCTGTGCTGATGCTGACATTGCTGTGCTGATGGGGACATTGCTGTGCTGATGCTGACATTGCTGTGCTGATGGGGACATTGCTGTGCTGATGCTGACATTGCTGTGCTGATGGGGACATTGCTGTGCTGATGGGGACATTGCTGTGCTGATGGGGACATTGCTGTGCTGATGGGGACATTGCTGTGCTGATGCTGACATTGCTGTGCTGATGGGGACATTGCTGTGCTGATGCTGACATTGCTGTGCTGATGGGGACATTGCTGTGCTGATGGGGACATTGCTGTGCTGATGCTGACATTGCTGTGCTGATGGGGACATTGCTGTGCTGATGCTGACATTGCTGTGCTGATGGGGACATTGCTGTGCTGATGGGGACATTGCTGTGCTGATGGGGACATTGCTGTGCTGATGGGGACATTGCTGTGCTGATGCTGACATTGCTGTGCTGATGGGGACATTGCTGTGCTGATGGGGACATTGCTGTGCTGATGCTGACATTGCTGTGCTGATGCTGACATTGCTGTGCTGATGGGGACATTGCTGTGCTGATGGGGACATTGTTGTGCTGATGCTGACATTGCTGTGCTGATGGGGACATTGCTGTGCTGATGGGGACATTGCTGTGCTGATGCTGACATTGCTGCGCTGATGGGGACATTGCTGTGCTGATGGGGACATTGCTGTGCTGATGCTGACATTGCTGTGCTGATGCTGACATTGCTGTGCTGATGGGGACATTGCTGTGCTGATGGGGACATTGCTGTGCTGATGGGGACATTGCTGTGCTGATGGGGACATTGCTGTGCTGATGGGGACATTGCTGTGCTGATGCTGACATTGCTGTGCTGATGGGGACATTGCTGTGCTGATGGGGACATTGCTGTGCTGATGGGGACATTGCTGTGCTGATGGGGACATTGCTGTGCTGATGCTGACATTGCTGTGCTGATGCGGACATTGCTGTGCTGATGGGGACATTGCTGTGCTGATGGGGACATTGCTGTGCTGATGGGGACATTGCTGTGCTGATGGGGACATTGCTGTGCTGATGCTGACATTGCTGTGCTGATGGGGACATTGCTGTGCTGATGGGGACATTGCTGTGCTGATGCTGACATTGCTGTGCTGATGGGGACATTGCTGTGCTGATGGGGACATTGCTGTGCTGATGGGGACATTGCTGTGCTGATGGGGACATTGCTGTGCTGATGCTGACATTGCTGTGCTGATGCTGACATTGCTGTGCTGATGCTGACATTGCTGTGCTGATGGGGACATTGCTGTGCTGATGGGGACATTGCTGTGCTGATGGGGACATTGCTGTGCTGATGGGGACATTGCTGTGCTGATGCTGACATTGCTGTGCTGATGGGGACATTGCTGTGCTGATGCTGACATTGCTGTGCTGATGCTGACATTGCTGTGCTGATGCTGACATTGCTGTGCTGATGGGGACATTGCTGTGCTGATGCTGACATTGCTGTGCTGATGGGGACATTGCTGTGCTGATGGGGACATTGTTGTGCTGATGGGGACATTGCTGTGCTGATGCTGACATTGCTGTGCTGATGGGGACATTGCTGTGCTGATGGGGACATTGCTGTGCTGATGGGGACATTGCTGTGCTGATGGGGACATTGCTGTGCTGATGGGGACATTGTTGTGCTGATGCTGACATTGCTGTGCTGATGGGGACATTGCTGTGCTGATGCTGACATTGCTGTGCTGATGCTGACATTGCTGTGCTGATGGGGACATTGTTGTGCTGATGCTGACATTGCTGTGCTGATGGGGACATTGCTGTGCTGATGCTGACATTGCTGTGCTGATGGGGACATTGCTGTGCTGATGCTGACATTGCTGTGCTGATGGGGACATTGCTGTGCTGATGGGGACATTGCTGTGCTGATGGGGACATTGCTGTGCTGATGGGGACATTGCTGTGCTGATGGGGACATTGCTGTGCTGATGCTGACATTGCTGTGCTGATGGGGACATTGCTGTGCTGATGGGGACATTGCTGTGCTGATGGGGACATTGCTGTGCTGATGGGGACATTGCTGTGCTGATGCTGACATTGCTGTGCTGATGCTGACATTGCTGTGCTGATGCTGACATTGCTGTGCTGATGGGGACATTGCTGTGCTGATGGGGACATTGCTGTGCTGATGGGGACATTGCTGTGCTGATGCTGACATTGCTGTGCTGATGCTGACATTGCTGTGCTGATGGGGACATTGCTGTGCTGATGGGGACATTGCTGTGCTGATGGGGACATTGCTGTGCTGATGGGGACATTGCTGTGCTGATGCTGACATTGCTGTGCTGATGCTGACATTGCTGTGCTGATGGGGACATTGCTGTGCTGATGCTGACATTGCTGTGCTGATGCTGACATTGCTGTGCTGATGCTGACATTGCTGTGCTGATGGGGACATTGCTGTGCTGATGGGGACATTGCTGTGCTGATGCTGACATTGCTGTGCTGATGGGGACATTGCTGTGCTGATGCTGACATTGCTGTGCTGATGGGGACATTGCTGTGCTGATGCTGACATTGCTGTGCTGATGCTGACATTGCTGTGCTGATGCTGACATTGCTGTGCTGATGGGGACATTGCTGTGCTGATGGGGACATTGCTGTGCTGATGCTGACATTGCTGTGCTGATGCTGACATTGCTGTGCTGATGGGGACATTGCTGTGCTGATGGGGACATTGCTGTGCTGATGGGGACATTGCTGTGCTGATGCTGACATTGCTGTGCTGATGGGGACATTGCTGTGCTGATGGGGACATTGCTGTGCTGATGGGGACATTGCTGTGCTGATGGGGACATTGCTGTGCTGATGGGGACATTGCTGTGCTGATGCTGACATTGCTGTGCTGATGGGGACATTGCTGTGCTGATGGGGACATTGCTGTGCTGATGCTGACATTGCTGTGCTGATGGGGACATTGCTGTGCTGATGGGGACATTGCTGTGCTGATGCTGACATTGCTGTGCTGATGGGGACATTGCTGTGCTGATGGGGACATTGCTGTGCTGATGGGGACATTGCTGTGCTGATGGGGACATTGCTGTGCTGATGGGGACATTGCTGTGCTGATGGGGACATTGTTGTGCTGATGGGGACATTGCTGTGCTGATGGGGACATTGCTGTGCTGATGCTGACATTGCTGTGCTGATGGGGACATTGTTGTGCTGATGGGGACATTGCTGTGCTGATGGGGACATTGCTGTGCTGATGGGGACATTGCTGTGCTGATGGGGACATTGCTGTGCTGATGGGGACATTGCTGTGCTGATGCTGACATTGCTGTGCTGATGGGGACATTGCTGTGCTGATGGGGACATTGCTGTGCTGATGGGGACATTGCTGTGCTGATGGGGACATTGCTGTGCTGATGCTGACATTGCTGTGCTGATGGGGACATTGCTGTGCTGATGGGGACATTGCTGTGCTGATGGGGACATTGCTGTGCTGATGGGGACATTGCTGTGCTGATGGGGACATTGCTGTGCTGATGCTGACATTGCTGTGCTGATGCTGACATTGCTGTGCTGATGCTGACATTGCTGTGCTGATGGGGACATTGCTGTGCTGATGGGGACATTGCTGTGCTGATGGGGACATTGCTGTGCTGATGCTGACATTGCTGTGCTGATGGGGACATTGCTGTGCTGATGGGGACATTGTTGTGCTGATGGGGACATTGCTGTGCTGATGGGGACATTGCTGTGCTGATGGGGACATTGCTGTGCTGATGGGGACATTGCTGTGCTGATGGGGACATTGCTGTGCTGATGCTGACATTGCTGTGCTGATGGGGACATTGCTGTGCTGATGGGGACATTGCTGTGCTGATGCTGACATTGCTGTGCTGATGGGGACATTGCTGTGCTGATGGGGACATTGCTGTGCTGATGGGGACATTGCTGTGCTGATGGGGACATTGCTGTGCTGATGGGGACATTGCTGTGCTGATGGGGACATTGCTGTGCTGATGGGGACATTGCTGTGCTGATGGGGACATTGCTGTGCTGATGCTGACATTGCTGTGCTGATGCTGACATTGCTGTGCTGATGGGGACATTGCTGTGCTGATGGGGACATTGCTGTGCTGATGGGGACATTGCTGTGCTGATGCTGACATTGCTGTGCTGATGGGGACATTGCTGTGCTGATGGGGACATTGCTGTGCTGATGGGGACATTGCTGTGCTGATGGGGACATTGCTGTGCTGATGGGGACATTGCTGTGCTGATGCTGACATTGCTGTGCTGATGGGGACATTGCTGTGCTGATGGGGACATTGCTGTGCTGATGGGGACATTGCTGTGCTGATGGGGACATTGCTGTGCTGATGGGGACATTGCTGTGCTGATGCTGACATTGCTGTGCTGATGGGGACATTGCTGTGCTGATGGGGACATTGCTGTGCTGATGGGGACATTGCTGTGCTGATGCTGACATTGCTGTGCTGATGGGGACATTGCTGTGCTGATGCTGACATTGCTGTGCTGATGCTGACATTGCTGTGCTGATGCTGACATTGCTGTGCTGATGCTGACATTGCTGTGCTGATGCTGACATTGCTGTGCTGATGGGGACATTGCTGTGCTGATGGGGACATTGCTGTGCTGATGGGGACATTGCTGTGCTGATGCTGACATTGCTGTGCTGATGGGGACATTGCTGTGCTGATGGGGACATTGCTGTGCTGATGGGGACATTGCTGTGCTGATGGGGACATTGCTGTGCTGATGGGGACATTGCTGTGCTGATGCTGACATTGCTGTGCTGATGGGGACATTGCTGTGCTGATGGGGACATTGCTGTGCTGATGCTGACATTGCTGTGCTGATGGGGACATTGCTGTGCTGATGGGGACATTGCTGTGCTGATGCTGACATTGCTGTGCTGATGGGGACATTGCTGTGCTGATGGGGACATTGCTGTGCTGATGGGGACATTGCTGTGCTGATGGGGACATTGCTGTGCTGATGGGGACATTGCTGTGCTGATGGGGACATTGTTGTGCTGATGGGGACATTGCTGTGCTGATGGGGACATTGCTGTGCTGATGCTGACATTGCTGTGCTGATGGGGACATTGTTGTGCTGATGGGGACATTGCTGTGCTGATGGGGACATTGCTGTGCTGATGGGGACATTGCTGTGCTGATGGGGACATTGCTGTGCTGATGGGGACATTGCTGTGCTGATGCTGACATTGCTGTGCTGATGGGGACATTGCTGTGCTGATGGGGACATTGCTGTGCTGATGGGGACATTGCTGTGCTGATGGGGACATTGCTGTGCTGATGCTGACATTGCTGTGCTGATGGGGACATTGCTGTGCTGATGGGGACATTGCTGTGCTGATGGGGACATTGCTGTGCTGATGGGGACATTGCTGTGCTGATGGGGACATTGCTGTGCTGATGCTGACATTGCTGTGCTGATGCTGACATTGCTGTGCTGATGCTGACATTGCTGTGCTGATGGGGACATTGCTGTGCTGATGGGGACATTGCTGTGCTGATGGGGACATTGCTGTGCTGATGCTGACATTGCTGTGCTGATGGGGACATTGCTGTGCTGATGGGGACATTGTTGTGCTGATGGGGACATTGCTGTGCTGATGGGGACATTGCTGTGCTGATGGGGACATTGCTGTGCTGATGGGGACATTGCTGTGCTGATGGGGACATTGCTGTGCTGATGCTGACATTGCTGTGCTGATGGGGACATTGCTGTGCTGATGGGGACATTGCTGTGCTGATGCTGACATTGCTGTGCTGATGGGGACATTGCTGTGCTGATGGGGACATTGCTGTGCTGATGGGGACATTGCTGTGCTGATGGGGACATTGCTGTGCTGATGGGGACATTGCTGTGCTGATGGGGACATTGCTGTGCTGATGGGGACATTGCTGTGCTGATGGGGACATTGCTGTGCTGATGCTGACATTGCTGTGCTGATGCTGACATTGCTGTGCTGATGGGGACATTGCTGTGCTGATGGGGACATTGCTGTGCTGATGGGGACATTGCTGTGCTGATGCTGACATTGCTGTGCTGATGGGGACATTGCTGTGCTGATGGGGACATTGCTGTGCTGATGGGGACATTGCTGTGCTGATGGGGACATTGCTGTGCTGATGGGGACATTGCTGTGCTGATGCTGACATTGCTGTGCTGATGGGGACATTGCTGTGCTGATGGGGACATTGCTGTGCTGATGGGGACATTGCTGTGCTGATGGGGACATTGCTGTGCTGATGGGGACATTGCTGTGCTGATGCTGACATTGCTGTGCTGATGGGGACATTGCTGTGCTGATGGGGACATTGCTGTGCTGATGGGGACATTGCTGTGCTGATGCTGACATTGCTGTGCTGATGCTGACATTGCTGTGCTGATGCTGACATTGCTGTGCTGATGCTGACATTGCTGTGCTGATGCTGACATTGCTGTGCTGATGCTGACATTGCTGTGCTGATGGGGACATTGCTGTGCTGATGCTGACATTGCTGTGCTGATGGGGACATTGCTGTGCTGATGGGGACATTGCTGTGCTGATGCTGACATTGCTGTGCTGATGGGGACATTGCTGTGCTGATGCTGACATTGTTGTGCTGATGGGGACATTGCTGTGCTGATGGGGACATTGCTGTGCTGATGGGGACATTGCTGTGCTGATGGGGACATTGTTGTGCTGATGGGGACATTGCTGTGCTGATGGGGACATTGCTGTGCTGATGGGGACATTGCTGTGCTGATGGGGACATTGCTGTGCTGATGGGGACATTGCTGTGCTGATGCTGACATTGCTGTGCTGATGGGGACATTGCTGTGCTGATGGGGACATTGCTGTGCTGATGGGGACATTGCTGTGCTGATGGGGACATTGCTGTGCTGATGCTGACATTGCTGTGCTGATGGGGACATTGCTGTGCTGATGGGGACATTGCTGTGCTGATGGGGACATTGCTGTGCTGATGGGGACATTGCTGTGCTGATGGGGACATTGCTGTGCTGATGCTGACATTGCTGTGCTGATGCTGACATTGCTGTGCTGATGGGGACATTGCTGTGCTGATGGGGACATTGCTGTGCTGATGGGGACATTGCTGTGCTGATGCTGACATTGCTGTGCTGATGGGGACATTGCTGTGCTGATGCTGACATTGCTGTGCTGATGGGGACATTGTTGTGCTGATGGGGACATTGCTGTGCTGATGGGGACATTGCTGTGCTGATGGGGACATTGCTGTGCTGATGGGGACATTGCTGTGCTGATGGGGACATTGCTGTGCTGATGCTGACATTGCTGTGCTGATGGGGACATTGCTGTGCTGATGCTGACATTGCTGTGCTGATGGGGACATTGCTGTGCTGATGGGGACATTGCTGTGCTGATGCTGACATTGCTGTGCTGATGGGGACATTGCTGTGCTGATGGGGACATTGCTGTGCTGATGGGGACATTGCTGTGCTGATGGGGACATTGTTGTGCTGATGCTGACATTGCTGTGCTGATGGGGACATTGCTGTGCTGATGGGGACATTGCTGTGCTGATGGGGACATTGCTGTGCTGATGGGGACATTGCTGTGCTGATGCTGACATTGCTGTGCTGATGGGGACATTGCTGTGCTGATGGGGACATTGCTGTGCTGATGGGGACATTGCTGTGCTGATGGGGACATTGCTGTGCTGATGGGGACATTTTTGTGCTGATGGGGACACCGCTGATAGGGACACGGGTGTCTTTGCGTTGTTTTGCTAAAGTTTTTTCTCTTTTGTTCTCAGTCATATCATGCTGATTACAAAAACGATCCATGTAAAATATATACATTTAATTTAATACATAACTGATTTTTTTTTCCGGCCCCCGAATACTTGTAAAATCTTCAATGTGGCCCTCCTGTTGAAAAGTTTGGAGACCCCTGGTCTAGATCAACCGTTGTTTTTTTTCCAGATAATTATAATCTATTTTTACTGTAGTCTTCTCCGCTTTTAATGCTTTCACTTCTTGCTCCATTCACTGTGTTTTCTAATTCTTTAGTTCTATCACGGATCTTTGTCAAATCCTCTTTTATAATAAGGACGTCTGTCTGTATTGACCCCAATTGAACGGCCAGGTTTTGTATCGCTTTTCCATTGTTTTTAACAATAGATAAAATGTCCTCTAATGGAGAGGAGTTGTCCATGGGTATCTCCCCATCTCCAATATGGGGGTCTCCCTCAAGTGCCGCCTCCGATCTATGTTCAGAAGAGTTTTTTCTTATATCAGTATCCAGCTTCCCTTTTAGTCCCGACCTGGTACCTGGTAAATTTGGAGATCTCAAAAATGTATCAATTCTAGAGGACTCTATTTGTTTCTGTCCCACCTTAACCACGGTCAAGTCTGTTGAGCGTCTATTCTGTTTAGGGGCCATCTTTTTTTTTTTTTGTCTTGTTTTTTTTTTTTTCTTCCTCCTTTTCTTCTTCCTTTATTTCCTTTTCTTCTTCTCTTCTTCTGACCCCCTTTTTTTTTTTTTTATATTTTTTCCCCTCTTCTTAAATTCGCTTTTTTATTCTCTCTTCAGTCTCTCTCTCTACTCACCGCCCCCTTTTTTTTTTTTTTCTTTTTTGTTTTTTGTTTTTCTCTCCCTTTTCCTTTTTTTCCCCCCTCCTATCCCAGTAAAGCTTTTATATCTCTCCCCCCCCCACAAAGTTTCTGTAAGGGGGGTTAGTAATTCCTTGACAATACTGGGGATTAAGGGGAGTAAGGGTTAGAAACTTAAACTGTCACAAGGGGATAGGTGAAATGAAATAAGGTTAGGTGAGGCCGGGAAATAAACACAGAACATGAGGGAGAGAGGGAGAACAAGGAATCCAAGCCATGGGGGACAGCCAGGATAGATCTCACCAGTCCGGAGTCTTCTCAGGGTCTTCCAATCTGGTTCAACCCCCAGCACATGTCCAGGAGAGCCCTGCAGGACAACCACAGAGGGAGGGCAAGGAAATCCGAGGGTCAGAAGAGAAGATCTCGGCCCACCGGTATCGCAATCAAAAGAGACCAAGAACTAAACAAACAGACGGGACCTGCGCCCCTGCGGGGGAGCAGCACGAGGAGTCCAGAGAACTTCAGAGTCTTCGCAAGGAGGCAGCAGGGCAGACGAAGCAAACATCAACTTGTCAGACGTAGAGGAAATGAGGGCACAGCAGCCAGACCGGCCGCACTTTCACCTTCCAAACACAGGGACGAGCAAACAATCCTTCAGTCGCGATGTCCCGATGTGATCACACGCCGGAAAGCACAGCAAAGGAATCAGAGTCACCAGGACCGCCGTCCATCACGGAGTCAGCCACACACCACGGAGGTAAACGTTGAGGGAGGAGGGAGAGCGCAACGCTACAATCACGTCCTCACACCTCGCATAGCATAGCACTCTGACCAAGCTTGCATTTGGCACTTTGATATACCGAGCCTGCACATTGCACTTGTATGTACTGAGATTGCACTTAGCACCTTGCATATCCAACTTAATTTCCTATATGTACTCAGCTTGCCTATCTGGTACTCCCACCTTGTACCTTGTATATTCAGCTTGAATTGACGTTCATTTGCACATAATATACCATCTACTTGTCAATATATAACAGACTTTATATAACCGTTACTTAGTTTATATATTTTCTTACCATTAATAAATACCATTTTATCATAACCAAGATATCCATCGTCTCACGTTTATACCATATAGAAGCGCATTATATATACTACAGCTGCAGGGAGGCATTATACATTCGAGAGGGTGGGGCTGATGATAGCATTATATATGCTGGCACTACAAGGGCCATTATGGGGGTCACTATAAATACTGGCACTAGAGGGGGACAATAGGGGGCATTATGGGGGAGCATTATCATACCGTCCAGACAACTACAGGGGACATTATATTACAGTGATAATCATAATACAGGAGGCACTATTATAATACAGGCCAGGGCACTAGTGATGGACGAACATCGGCTGGGACGGTTCACGATCCCGAACCGCCACATTAACTTTAATGGCAGGCCAACCTGAAAAACCTTCAGCTCATATTTGCAGCCACCAAATACTTACTAGAAGTGCACAAATAGTCCCACAACATGGACAGTGACATACCAGAGGGGGATCAATGGCAAAAATTCCAACAAAAAATATGTATCTTAATCAGGGGACATTTTTATGTGTCTTAAAGGGAAATTCTCAGAAATGTGCCCTGTTGGAGCCTAAATTTTTTTTTATTTTAGGCCACGGGAGTACAGGCCTTAAAAATTAGGCATTCACCTGACACAAAAGAAATTCTGGTTATGTGGCTCAAGGTACATTATGCGGTCAATGGATAAAAATGTTACTGTAGGCCACTGGAGTACAGGCCCTAAACATTAGGCATTCACCGGACAGAAAAGATCAAGTGATTATGTGGCTGGAGGTATATTACACGGTCAATGGATATCAATTTTACTGCAGGCCAGTACAAATACAGATCAAATACATATGTTTAAAAGAACTAAAAATATTAAATTGGATTAAAAACATGGCTAACGAAATCCCCCCTCTTGAAATAAAAACTAATGATAATAGTTGAAATTCGGTAACACGTTGTCGTCACTGGTGTTGAATTCCTCCGAGGCCGCAACAATTATTCATTCAGCGTACAGAAAAAAAACAAGTAAGTATGTGGCTGGAGGTAGATTACACAGTCATTGGATATCAATTTTACAGCAGGCCAGTGGACTACAGGCCCCAAAAATTATGAATTCAGCATACATAAAAGAACAAGTAAGTATGTGGCTGGAGGTCTATTACACAGTCAATGGATATCAATTTTACTGAAGGCCAGTACAAATATAGGTCAAATACATATGTTTAAAAGAACAAAAAATATAAAATTGGATTAAAAACATGGCTAACGAAATCCCCCCTCTTGAAAAAAACTCTAATAATAATAGTTGAATTCCTCCAAGGCCCAAAACATTAGGCATTCAATGGACAGAAAAGGCCTTTTATGCCGCTGTATTTACCTGAGACAGGGACCATTATTTGTTCTGGGTGATGGCGGATATGTGTGGGCTGGCATGAGGAAATTCAATTAAACGTGGTCGCCACAGGTGTTAAATTCCTCTGAGATCTATGCCTCAATCATTTTTAGAAATGTGAGGTAGTCCACACTGTCGTGAGCTAGGCGAGTGCGCTTATTGGTCACGATCCCCCCTGCTGTGCTGAACGTCCTTTCGGACAGGACACTGGATGAGGGGCAAGCCAACATTTCCATGGCAAATTGTGCCAGCTCTGGCCACAGGTCAAGCCTGCACACCCAGTAGTCCAGGGTTTCCTCGCTTCTCAGAGCGTCCATATCGGCTGTTAACCCGAAGCAGTCGGACACCTGTTGGTCTAGATGTTCCCTGAGGCTGGATCCGGAGGGCGGCTGTCGATGGGTTGGCTGCAAGAATGATCTCATATCCGAAGTGACCAACACAATTTCAAACCGCCCTCTTCTTGCAGGCGCGGTAGGATTGGTACCCGCAACTGTTTCTCTGTGAGTGGAAATTCCTCTGCCAGCGCCCGCAACAGCAGAATGCAGCATCTCTCGCAGCAAGGCCTGGAAATGCTGCATTCTGACAGCCCTCTGTGATGCTGGTAACATGTCCGCCATTTTGTGTTTGTACCGGGGGTCTAAGTACGTTGCCACCCAGTACTGGTCCTTGCCCTTTATGCTTTTTATACGAGGGTCCCTCTTCAAACACTGGAGCATGAAGGCCCCCATTTGCACTAAACTGGAAGCGGTGGAGCGGCCTGGTTCTGCTCATCGTCCAGGATAATGTCGTCCTCGGTCTCCTCCCCCCAGCCACAGACAACACCAGGGATCCCAGAAACGTTTAAAGCCTGCTCTTCTTGCTCCTCCTCCGCCCCGGCACCATCCTCCTCTGACTCCTCTTCAGACTCCTGCTGACTTGTCTCAGATGGAGTAGCCTCCCTGGGAATTCATTCAGCATTGTGACTTCCTCATCTTCCTGCTCCTCGACGTCTTGATCAATGACACGACGCAATGCACGCTCCAGAAAGAAGGCGTAAGGTACGATGTCACTGATGGCGCCATGGCTGCGACTGACCAGTTTGATGATTTCATCAAATGGCCGCAGAAGTCTACATGCGTCGCGCATGAGCAGCCACTGGCGCGCTGAAAAAAAAACAAGCTCCCCAGAACCTGTCCTGCCGCAGAGTTCGTACAGGTAGTCGTTAACGGCACGTTTCTGCTGGAGCAGCCTATCAAGCATATACAAGGTAGAGTTCCAGCGCGTCGGGCAGTCACAAATCAGAAGTCTGACGGGCAGGTGGTGTCGCCGCTGAACGTCAGCAAGGCGAGCCATGGCCATGTTAGATCTTCTATAATGCCCAGAGATTTTCCTGGCCTGCCGCAAGACGTCCTGGACCCCGGGGTATTTGGCAACGAATCGCTGCACGACTAAGTTCAGGACGTGTGCCATGCACGACACATGTGTCATTTTGCCCTGTTTCAGCGCGCTCAGCAGATTGGCACCGCTGTCGCACACCACTTTACCAACTGTCAAATTGAGTGGGGTTAGCCACTGATCGGCCTGTGACCGCAGAGCTGAAAGCAGTGCAGGACCGGTGTGGATCTTGGCTTCCAGGCACAACAGCCGCAGCACAGAATGGCAACGTCTCACCTGGCACGTCGAATAGGTTCTGGGGAGCTGGGGGGGTGCAGCAGAAGAGGCGGTAGCAGTGGAAAAGGAGGAGTCAGCCGAGGAGGAGACGGAGGATGGAGTAGGAGGAGGAGAAGAAGAGGCAGGCCTGCATGCAATCCTTGGCGGTAACACCAAATCCACACGGGTGCCACGGGTTACATGAGTGACGGCCGTGAGAAGGTTCACCCAGTGGGCAGTAAAAGTTATGTAACTTCACGTATGAGATACATACTGAACAGATCAATTTCCTGGATGTGAAGGTCAGCAAACAGGGGGATAGACTTATGACTACCATCTTTAGAAAACCTACAGCAACTAATGCAATTCTGCACTGGGAAAGCCACCACCCTGTCCTGCAGAAAAAAGGTATCCCGAGAGGCCAGTATCTACGGGTACGCAGGAATTGATCCAGCATGAATGATTTCCATTCGGAATCAAAAAAATTATATAACCGATTAGTGGATAGGGGTTACCCGAAGACCACCTTAAAGAGGACCTTTCACTAGAATAAAACATCTAAACTAACTATACAGACATGGAGAGCGGCGCCCAGGGATCCCCCTGCACTTACTGTTATCCCTGGGCGCCGCTCCGTTCTCCCGGTATAGCCTCCGGTATCTTCATAGTTAGGCTCGACCCAGGGGAACCTGATGCCGTCTCATTCTCCCAGGCTGTAGCGCTAGCCAATCGCAGCGCTCAGCTCATAGCCTGAGAGAAAAAAAAGCCTCTCAGGCTATGAGCTGAGCGCTGTGATTGGCCAGCGCTACAGCATGGGAGAATGAGACGCCTGGAGGTTCCCCTGGGTGGAGCCTAACTATGAAGATACCGGAGCCTATACCGGGCGAACGGAGCGGCGCCCAGGGATAACAGTAAGTGCAGGGGGATCCCTGGGCGCCGCTCTACACGTCTGTATAGTTAGTTTAGATGTTTTATTCTAGTGAAAGGTCCTCTTTAAGACAGACGTTCCAACAGGCATTGGCCACGAATAGGGAGACCTTACTTTCTCCCAAAAAATCATTTGAGGGCGAACAGACGCTGACTCGCCTTATATCAACTTTGGATGTGGCTAATGTTGACGTAAAAACGATTCTGGGGAAATATTGGCCTATTTTATAGATGGACCCTATTGTGGCAAAAAGTGTCTCTTCTTTTCCGAGTGTAACATACCGCAGGGGCAGGAGCCTCCGGGACCGACTGGTACATAGCCATTACGTCCCCCCTACACCATCTGGGACGTGGCTGGACCGTCGTCCCCTGTGGGTGTTTAGATGTGGGTCCTGTAAAGCCTGTGCTTTTATTTCTGTGTCCAAAACCATTACTTGCTCTGTGACCAATATTACTTATATTATCCGTGACTTTGTTAACTGTAGGAGCAAAGGAGTCATTTACATATGCCAGTGTCCCTGCCCCAAGGACTATATTGGAAAGACCTTCAGGGAGTTTAGAAGAAGGATTTGTGAGCACGCGAATGATGTTAGGAAGAAAAATGTTACGTCGGTTGCTGTGCATGTCAATGAATGTCATGGATGGAATCCTCAAGCCTTAAAATTTTCGGCCCTGGAACTTGTCCCCGTCTCCCCCAGAAAGGGAGACCGGGGCAAGAACATTCTCCAGAGGGTGTCAATTATCTTAGGGTGTCAATGATCTGAGGCATCCATTAAATTTCAACCGGATTGCCTGTATCTATGTGCAAATTTCAGGTACTCTACAACTGGCACGTGTGCCTTGTCCACTAAACCGACTCATGCATGCATGCGTTCCAGGAGACCGGAAGTGAAACCACGCTGCAAGGATCGGAATCGCCACCAGCTAACGCACCAATGCGCCGCTACTTAAAGTTTTGCAGTACCGACATGCTGTACTGCCGCAGTATCTATCTGGTAGAAGGCAGTCGGTACGAGGAAGGAGCACATCACCTGTGAGTAAGTGGGCTTGTTTTGTGGCTCTGTTCTGTCTAACACAATTGTGAGCACATGTACTTATTGAGGTGGGTCTGTTTATCTTATAGGAGGTACCAGTTCTGAATGTTTTCAGCCATGATCTCCGGATTAGGCAGGGGATTGTTATGAGCTCTGTGTATTCAGCTGCTATCCGTTATCCCTGGATTAAGTGCTCTATCGTTATGACTACAGCTTTTCTATATGTACCCAGCTATTTATGTATTGAGCTACTTTCTTGATATGTACTCAGCTATTACCAACCCCCTGAGGAACCCTTAAAGGGGGAAACGAGCCGGGGTTATTATATCAGCTGGGTTCATTATTTTAAAGGGATAGGTACATTGTTACTCTTTTTTCTACTTGTACTTATTCATCTATTCATTCCCCTCGAGGGGATTTCTCTCTACCTAGGGCTAATTTAGGTGGCAGGAAATAAAGTCCACTGAGCAGGATATACACCCAAGGTGGTCAAAGGGGCAGAGGTCCTCCTGATCTTCTCCTGATGAGTGTCCCTCCTGGATGTGGGCCTCAGCTTCAACAACTCTCGTCCAGGTCACCACAAGTGATGCATGTCCTTCCAATGTCCTCTTAGGGTGCTGGCCTCAGCCTAGACTCTAGGCAGGGACTCTCGCCCTGGCGTCTCTCGTTTCTGTCTTTTAACCCCTGACATCTCAGCAGTTTCAAGATTTCAGCATTGAAGGCTATTGTAACGGATCTCCTGGCACCCCGACTGGGTACCTCCGTTGATGGATGCTCCTAGTGCTTCCCGAGGGCTCCAAGCACTCTGCTTGACACCATAAGCACTGCCGACCCCACCAATCGCCGCAGCTTGGTTGGGATCTCGTCGTCTTCCTTCAGAGAGCGATGCAGGAACAGCTCTTAAAAGAGCTCAGTGATTATAGCCAGGGGAGTATACAGCGTATAGCAATTCCCACAATGCCGCTGGGGAAGGGAGACGATGCTCTCCTCTCCCTGCAAGGTACACTGCCGCTGAGGAAGGGAGACAATGCTCTCCTCTCCCTGCAAGGTACACTGCCGCTGAGGAAGGGAGACGATGCTCTCCTCTCCCTGCAAGGTACACTGCCGCTGAGGAAGGGAGACAATGCTCTCCTCTCCCTGTAAGGTACACTGCCGCTGAGGAAGGGAGACAATGCTCTCCTCTCCCTGTAAGGTACACTGCCGCTGGGGAAGGGAGACGATGTTCTCCTCTCCCTGCAAGGTACACTGCCGCTGGGGAAGAGAGACGATGCTCTCCTCTCCCTGCAAGGTACACTGCCGCTGAGGAAGGGAGACTATGCTCTCCTCTCCCTGCAAGGTACACTGCCGCTGAGGAAGGGAGACAATGCTCTCCTCTCCCTGTAAGGTACACTGCCGCTGGGGAAGGGAGACGATGTTCTCCTCTCCCTGCAAGGTACACTGCCGCTGGGGAAGGGAGACGATGCTCTCCTCTCCCTGCAAGGTACACTGCCGCTGAGGAAGGGAGACGATGCTCTCCTCTCCCTGTAAGGTACACTGCCGCTGGGGAAGGAAGACGATGCTCTCCTCTCCCTGCAAGGTACACTGCCGATGGGGAAGGGAGACGATGCTCTCCTCTCCCTGCAAGGTACACTGCCGCTGAGGAAGGGAGACGATGCTCTCCTCTCCCTGTAAGGTACACTGCCGCTGGGGAAGGAAGACGATGCTCTCCTCTCCCTGCAAGGTACACTGCCGATGGGGAAGGGAGACGATGCTCTCCTCTCCCTGCAAGGTACACTGCCGCTGAGGAAGGGAGACGATGCTCTCCTCTCCCTGCAAGGTACACTGCTGCAGGCGAAGGGAGACTATGCTCTCCTCTCCCTGCAAGGTACACTGCCGCTGAGGAAGGGAGACAATGCTCTCCTCTCATTGCTAAACATACTACCGCTGGGGAGCAGGACCGATTGTCCCTACTCCCTGAAACTCCGGCTGCCGTTGGGGATCTGGACCGACCGCCCAGCATCTCTGTAGGGCCGGTGGAGAGACCTCGGTCCCATCTCCACCTGCCATATGGAGTTCCCCCCAGAACCCGTCTACCAGGTCCCCTACCTCTGTAGCTGGTAGTGAAGTAGGGGTTACCTCAGCCGGATCTTCCCCACCGCAGGGCTTTAAATCTGGGACTGCCACCCAGCTCTCCTGCAGGGTATTCTCAATTATGTGGAGCAGATGTCGGTAGTCCTGCTCCAGCCCCCACTCCAGTGTCACTAGATATTCATAGTCTGGTCTCACCTCGTTGGAGTCAGCCCAATCTTGCATACCCTCCCTGAAGTCGTAGATGTCCCAAAATCGAGTCTTCGCAGTGCTCCCAAACTCCGGTTCTGTGAAAGCCTTCCACAACAGGCCAGGGCCATTGTAATCATACCCCTCCGGGTTGTTGTGCTCCGCCGTCCAGGGTGTATGCCGAGCTGTATACCACCAAAGTGCCTAGTAGGCATTCTCCATCCACATCTCCTGTCGCACCTGGAGCTCGAGCTCCTTCACCCACTCCTCCAGGGGCTGCTCTCCCAGGAGGGGCATCCGTAGGGCCAGTCGTGTCTGCCATCGCTGGTCCTTGCTGGGGAGTCTCTCGCCCCTCCTGGTTCCATACTGCTGTAGCCAGGGGCGCTGTATACGGGGACAAGCGTTGCTCTCAGTTTTGTAAATCCATGAACGGTGTCTCTGAGCTGCTTCTCCTTGCACTAGGACGCCATCCCACCACTGTAACGGATCTCCTGGCACCCCGACCGGTTACCTCCATTGATGGATGATCCTAGTGCTTCCTAAGGGCTCCAAGCACTCCACTTGACACCGTAAGCACTGCCGACCCCACAAACTGCCGCAGCTTGGATGGGATCTCGCCGTCTTCCTTCAGAGAGCAATGCAGGAACAGCTCTTAAAAGAGCTCAGGGATTATAGCCGGGGAGTATACAGCGTATAGCAATCCCCAGTGTAGATGCAGCCTTGTTCCCCCACACATGAGACGAGGCTCTATGCTGAGGGTAAAACAGGAACTCTTTAATGGGGCTACATGTCAGCCTTTTATACAGGTCTTCCAGCAAGGGACACTCCCCATAGGGACCTTGTGGAAGACTGAGACAGTTTATACATTAGCCAATCACATGAATTTACACTCCGAACAATTGTACACAACCCCCCCTCTGCCTGTGACACAATTAACAAAATACAATGGGCTCTGCCTGTGATACAATTACCAAACACAATGGGCTCTGCCTGTGATACAATTACCAAACACAATGGGCTCTGCCTGTGATACAATTACCAAACACAATGGGCTCTGCCTGTGATACAATTACCAAACACAATTAACTTAATCACTCACAGGCAGAAAACACACATTTTCCCCAAAACATAGAAAACACCTTAAAAGTCAAAACCCCACCTATCCCTCTAAATTATACTATACTATTCTATGGATAGCTCTGATCTGGGTGAACAACATATCAAAAAATCACCCAGATCCGAGCAAAGGTTTCCGAGTTCCATGGAAGTCACATTTGACCGACCGCAAGCATGGCTTTCCTGCCCAAAACAGTTCCTGAGGCAAGAGGCTGGCAAACAGGCCCCTCCAAAACCCAGTGGCGAGGTTACTTTCGCCACAGCAATATTCCTCAATCGGGCTCTGCAGGACCTGGACAATGGGATGCGACAGTGATAATGTCCAGTCTCAGCGGGAGGTGGTTGGGTAGAAGCCCACAACGTTTAGCTTGGATGTGGACGGACTATAAAGCTGATTAAATCCTCTCCCCATTGTGGGGCTGACTTCCCAGCTGGCTGGGCTGTAGACATGACAAAGCTCACATAATATCAGCCACAATACAGAGACATAGAAAAAAACATAACCGAGAATCACAAAAAAACATAACCTAGAATCACAACCATCACACCTTATTTTGGCTTTTGTCTCTCAGGATCCCGGTGATTCATTTGTTCTTCTCGAGGCGAGAGGTTTCCAGTCAAACAGAAAGAGAAATTGACGTCTCTGCGTCACATATACATAAAAATGTAAAACCACAGCCCCCCCCAGCACAGGGCAGGACGGTATAGCTGAGCCGAGGAACCCTCACTACATCCCCGGCTGACTACTGCGCTGGACGGACTGACAGAATTGTCGGATGGTGCAAAAGTCTGTGAACTGGAGGTAGGTAAGAGGCAACTCTGTATAGGAATGTGCTGATACATTGTTACATCTGTAACCGATTCACTTACCTCCCGAGTTATGGGTTACATAGCCGCAGGGAAATGTCACAGCCCAGACAGCGCAGGGGCCCCAGGGTCTCATCGATAAATGCTTGTTATTTTGTAGGGTCTGTGAAGAGGGGGCCCCTGCATGTCCCTTATGGGCCCCATAGTATTTCCATGGACTGTGCCTATGTTATGTACACCCTTGTTATCCACGCATGTGGGAATCATTTGTACATTGCGTGGACCGTGATTCCTGGATCAATATCACATATGTAGGGATCAGTAGCATATATTTAGGGATCAATAGCAAATTTGTAGGGATTAGTAGCACATATGTAGGGATTAGTAACACATTTGTAGTGGTCAGTAGCAAATATATATATGAATTAGCAGTATGTGTGTAGGAATCAGTAGTACCTAAGTAGGGATCAGTAACACATAAAGGGATCAGCACCACTTATGAAGGTATTAGCAGCACTTATGTAGGGATCAATATCAAATTTGTAGGGATCTGTAGCACATGTATAGGGATCTGTAGCACATATGTAGGTATCTGTAGCACATGTGTAGGGATCAGTAGCACATGTGTAGGGATCAGTAGCATACATGTGGGGATCTGAAGCATGTGTTTACTGATCATTAGCACATATGGGAATCAGTAGAACTTACAGTATGTAGGGATCAATATCAAATTTGTAGGCATCCGTAGCACATATGTGGGGATCTTTAGCAAATATGTAGGGATTAGTAACACATTTATCGGGATCAGTAGCCGATATATATGAATTAGTAGTATGTTTGTAGGAATCAGTATTACCTAAGTAGGGATCAGCAACACTTATGTAGAAATCTGTAGCACATATGGGAATCAGTAGAACTTACGGTATGTAGGGATCAAGAGCAAATGTGTAGGGATCAGTAGCATATATGTAGGGATCAGTAGCATGTGTTCAGTGATCAGTAGCACATGTGTAGGGATCAGTAGCACATATGGAGGGATCTTTAGTAAATATGTAGGGATTAGTAACACATTTATCGGGATCAGTAGCCGATATATATGAATTAGTAGTATGTTTGTAGGAATCAGTATTACCTAATTAGGGATCAGCAACACTTATGTAGGGATCAATATCAAATTTGTAGGAATCAGTAGCACATATGTGGGGATCAGTAGCATGTGTAGGGATCAGTAGCACATATGTACAGATCAATAGCATATATGTGGGGATCAGTAGCATATATGTAGGGATCAGTAGCATGTGTAGGGATCAGTAGCACATATGTACAGATCAATAGCATATATGTGGGGATCAGTAGCATATATGTAGGGATCAGTAGCATGTGTAGGGATCAGTAGCACATATGTACAGATCAATAGCACATATGTAGGGATCAGTAGCATGTGATCAGTAGCACATACTGTATACTGGCCTATGTCAAGCATTCCATATATTTACACTTTGTAATCCAAATAAAATTGTGGTCTAATAATATGTTACGATACTGCTGGTCATGTGATTTGTTTTTGTAAATCATATGTGCGTTCCATTGATGGGGTCCAAGGAGGTGACGTACGTGAGGGCAGTCATGTGATGGGGTTTGGAGATCACATGTGCGGCTCACCGATGCGCTCCACGGGGACAGTGGAAGTAAGAGCGCTTGTTGCGCATGTTCAGTGTACTAAGCACCACGCCGAAAACCACCTGCTGTCCCGGGATCCATGTGTCCACACATTTATGTTTTTAATCACTTGTTTTTAACTCAGCACATGAGCACTTTTATTATTATATGACTGACAATTATGATATTATATTACTTGTAGAGACACCGATATGAATTTCCTTTCTTATATCACGACTATATGGATGATTGATGGTATAAGATTATGTACACTAGAATATCACATGTTTTCTGTATTATTCATGTTTGTATACTTTTATTACACATAATCATGTTAATTAATGTGTTATATTGTTGTGAACCCTATTTATATGCACGGAGCACCTATGTATAATGTCACTGCTTGAGAAAGGTCCCAGTGAGAGACCGAAAGGTCGCTGTTTGGTGATTGAAATACACTTTTTTTTAATTTACGTTTGGGATGTGCTGTGGAATTTTTTTCTTGTGTATTTTCTGGAGGTAGAATCGCTTCCACAACCGCTGGCACACCCCACAATACTTCATGCTGTGATGCTCACAACTTTTTATTTGATACATACAAACCCAATCACTTAACCATTAAGCTATAACATTACCATATAGGGAAAGTGTTTTTTCCATACTTATATGCTGTCTGTATAATCACACATCACCGTGTGGTGAAGCTATAGTACATAGTGTATATGATATGTAGATGAGCTTTCTGAGCAGATCTCAGTGTGGTGAAGCTATATTACATAGTGTATATGATATGTAGATGAGCTTTCTGAGCAGATCTCAGTGTGGTGAAGCTATAGTACATAGAGTATATGATATGTAGATGAGCTTTCTGAGCAGATCTCAGTGTGGTGAAGCTATAGTACATAGAGTATATGATATGTAGATGAGCTTTCTGAGCAGATGTCAGTGTGGTGAAGCTATAGTACATAGTGTATATGATATGTAGATGAGCTTTCTGAGCAGATCTCGGTGTGGTGAAGCTATAGTACATATAGTATATGATATGTAGATGAGCTTTCTGAGCAGATCTCAGTGTGGTGAAGCTATAGTACATAGTGTATATGATATGTAGATGAGCTTTCTGAGCAGATCTCGGTGTGGTAAAGCTATAGTACATAGAGTATATGATATGTAGATGAGCTTTCTGAGCAGATCTCAGTGCGGTGAAGCTATAGTACATAGAGTATATGATATGTAGATGAGCTTTCTGAGCAGATGTCAGTGTGGTGAAGCTATAGTACATAGTGTATATGATATGTAGATGAGCTTTCTGAGCAGATCTCGGTGTGGTGAAGCTATAGTACATATAGTATATGATATGTAGATGAGCTTTCTGAGCAGATCTCAGTGTGGTGAAGCTATAGTACATAGTGTATATGATATGTAGATGAGCTTTCTGAGCAGATCTCGGTGTGGTAAAGCTATAGTACATAGAGTATATGATATGTAGATGAGCTTTCTGAGCAGATCTCAGTGCGGTGAAGCTATAGTACATAGAGTATATGATATGTAGATGAGCTTTCTGAGCAGATCTCAGTGTGGTGAAGCTATAGTACATAGTGTATATGATATGTAGATGAGCTTTCTGAGCAGATCTCAGTGTGGTGAAGCTATAGTACATAGAGTATATGATATGTAGATGAGCTTTCTGAGCAGATCTCAGTGTGGTGAAGCTATAGTACATAGTGTATATGATATGTAGATGCGAGGACACAGCTCTGCCCTCAGCATGTCTTTCCTATACTTATAAGATAACACATATTACTGGTGTCTGTATAATCATATATTGTCTATGAATAAAGCAGTGATATGATAGGTAGATGCCAACACACAGCTCTGCCCTCAGCCTGATGTCTAGCCCTGTCAATCAATAGGAGGGGGCGTGTGCAGAGCACAGTGGGTGTTACAGAGCAGTGCTCAGATGATTCCGCCCCGCTTCTGAGTGCTCAAAATTCTCATTTGCATATGAATAAAAATTCAGATATATCGGCAGCTGTTTTGTTATGCAGACAAAAAAAACAAAAAAAAACAGGAATAGTTTTAATCATCATAATGAGCTCTACCAGGCAGTATGTCTGTATAATAGGGTTTGAGAAGTCTTTTTTCCCCTCCCCCCCCCCCCCACACACACCTTCACTACCATTATAGGGTGTAAATACACTAAATAGGAGGCAATTTTAAAATTTATCTTAATTTTATGGAAAGAAGAATGCACGGGCTTAAAGGCCATAAATGTCCAATGGTGCAAGTTCTATCTCTGGGAGCCACTCCAATCTAAAAAACGGGGCCCCAAAGTGAATAGAGAGCAACCTACACATGTGCAGCCACCCCTCAATTCACCGCTATGGCTCAGTACTAATGGTACCATACCAAGCCCATTACATAAACACAGCACCAGAACCAAGCTCATTACATAAATACAGCACCAGAACCAAGCCCATTACATGAATACAGCACCAGAACCAAGCTCATTACATAAATACAGCACCAGAACCAAGCCCATTACATGAATACAGCACCAGAACCAAGCCCATTACATAAACACAGCACCAGAACCAAGCCCATTACATAAAAACAGCACCAGAACCAAGCTCAGTACATAAACACAGCACCAGAACTGTGGCGAAACCGACCTCGCCACTGGGTTTTGGAGAGGACTGGCTGCTGGCCTCTTGCCCCTGGATTATGGGCCATATACTAACTTTTAAACCCCTGAACCTATTCAAGTGAATTTTGGATAGGTTTGTCCCCACGTTATACTGTTTGAATTAATGTAAGTTATATATATGGCCAATGTAAACTCACAAAGTTGTAACAATTTATAATAAGTGTAACTTGTCAGCTTGGGAGGAAAATGCTGGGTGTGTTTCTATTGTGCCATTGTCCCATTGTGTGTTTAAATGGTGATGTCAGTTCTGTTGTCCTCACATGTGTATTGGCGATCTCCCTTTGTCCTCAGAGATAATTGGATTGCTCTTCAGGTTGTCTGGACAGAGAGGAGGAAACCATGATGCATTGTGGGGATATGTTGTCCTATGTCAGTCTTCATTCTGGTCCTCTGGGGGCGTGAACGATTGGTTGCTGTTGTATCATTGTATGTGTTGTAAATTACTGATTGGTTGTATTTCAAACCCCTGTGGGCAGTACTATGTTTGTGGTTTATAAATAAAAGAGGCTGTACGTGAAGTACAGTCAGACCACTGCTTGACCTTCAACACGGAGCCTTGTCTCGTTATTGGGGGGATCGGCTGTATGCTGTTAGAAGACCGATTGCCAGAGTGTAAGCTGATCCCTGTTCGTCTGCTAGCAGCTATTCGTGAGGTTCCAGTTTGGAGTGCTATTTTGTATCCAGTTCGGGAGTTGGTGTTCTGCAAGTAGCTGTGCCTGTCTCTCAGAAAGGGGCTTATCGCCTAAACTGATTTTAACCCCTTGTCTGCGGAAACGGTCCGTTACATTGGTGGCAGCAGTGGGATCGTTCCTACAGCCAGAAGGACAGCTACAAAGAAACATCATTCCCTGGAATTACAATTTGAGGGCAACGCATGTCCCAGTACAGCGACCCTGACAGCACCAGAATGGAAACAGCAGTGGAGTACGATGAGGGTGTCATGGATGACCGAGATGCAGTCCGCAAAGGCATCTGGTACCAGGTACTGGGTATTGTGGAGTATATGCAGGACGAGAGACTCCCCACGGAAGACCAGCGGTTGCAGAAGCGAGTAGCCCTGCAGATGCCCTTCCTGGGAGAGCAGCCCCGGGAGGAATGGGTAAAGGAATTGGAACTCCTAGCATGGCAGGAGCTGTGGCTGGAAGATGCCTACCAGGCGCTCTGGTGGTATGGGGCACAGTACCTACCCAGGACAGCTGAGCATGACAAGCCGGAGGGAGAGGAGTTTGATGGTCCTGGCTTGTTATGGGAGACCTTTTCAGAGCTGGAGTTTGGGAGCCCTACACAAGCCCGGTTCCATGATCTCTTGGAATGGAGGGAGAGCAGGTATGACTGGGACGACACTCATGAGATTGAGCAGGACCTGGTCCACCTGGTGACCCGGGAGATGGAGCTGGAACAGGGCTACCAGCAGCTGTTCCATGCCAGTGAGAAGGCTCAGCAGGACAGTAAGGTGACAGACCCAGTCTCCATTCCCCAGCGGCAGTGTGAATTGCAGGGAATTGGGAGCCCAGTCTCCATTCCCCAGCGGCAGTGTGAAGTGCAGGGAGAGGAGAGCAGCGTCCTCCCTCCTCAGCGGCAGGCGGAGTTACAGGGGGCAGAGGTAGTTGTTCCTGCCCCCCAGCAGCAGCATGATTTTTTGGGAATTGGGAGCCCAGTCTCCATTCCCCAGCGGCAGGCGGAGTTCCAGGGGGCAGAGACAGTCGGTCCTGTCCCCCAGCGGCAGAGTGTCCAGCAGGGAATAGAGAGCCCAGTCTCCTTTCCCCAGCAGCAGGACACTGTATTGGGAGCGGAGACGGTCGGTCGCCCTCCCCAGCGGCTGGAAGTATGTATGGGAGAGGAGCTCATTACCCCCTCTCCCCAGCGGCAGCTTAACGCACCAGGGGGACAAAGTAAGCCCCACAACAGTGCAGATGGGACCGTGGTCTCTGCACTTACAGCACAGGGGGTAGAGACAGTCGGTCTCCCCCTCCAACAACCAGGCTCCAACCAGGCTTCTTCCGTGGTAGCGCTGGCACCAGGGCAGAGTACCGCTGATACCTGCCCACAAAGCAACCTCCACTCCAAGCCAGGGAGCAACACAGAGACCGGGAGTACCAGCTTCCAACATAACCTTGGTGGACTCACTGGACAGAGACAGGCTACTAAAGTCAACAGGTCCAGTATTGGGTTGTGGGTGGGCTGCCAGACTAACTCAGGTACCGACCGGCGTGAGGTCAGGTATCTGGTTAGTCTTCCCTGGGGGGGGGAGATGTGTGGCGAAACCGACCTCGCCACTGGGTTTTGGAGAGGACTGGCTGCTGGCCTCTTGCCCCAGGATTATGGGCCATATACTAACTTTTAAACCCCTGAACCGATTCAAGTGAATTTTGGATAGGTTTGTCCCCACGTTATACTGTTTGAATTAATGTAAGTTATATGTATGGCCAATGTAAACTCACAAAGTTGTAACAATTTATAATAAGTGTAACTTGTCAGCTTGGGAGGAAAATGCTGGGTGTGTTTCTATTGTGCCATTGTCCCATTGTGTGTTTAAATGGTGATGTCTGTCCTGTTGTCTGCGCATGTGTATTGGCGATCTCCCTTTGTCCTCAGAGATAATTGGATTGCTCTTCAGGTTGTCTGGACAGAGAGGAGGAAACCATGATGCATTGTGGGGATATGTTGTCCTATGTCAGTCTTCATTCTGGTCCTCTGGGGGCGTGAACGATTGGTTGCTGTTGTATCATTGTATGTGTTGTAAATTACTGATTGGTTGTATTTCAAACCCCTGTGGGCAGTACTATGTTTGTGGTTTATGAATAAAAGAGGCTGTACGTGAAGTACAGTCAGACCACTGCTTGACCTTCAACACGGAGCCTTGTCTCGTTATTGGGGGGATTCACTGTATGCTGTTAGAAGACCGATTGCCAGGAGTGTAAGCTGATCCCTGTTCGTCTGCTAGCAGCTATTCGTGAGGTTCCAGTTTGGAGTGCTATTTTGTATCCAGTTCGGGAGTTGGTGTTCTGCAAGTAGCTGTGCCTGTCTCTCAGAAAGGGGCTTATCGCCTAAACGGATTTTAACCCCTTGTCTGCGGAAACGGTCCGTTACAAGAACCAAGCCCATTACATAAATACAGCACCAGAACCAAGCTCAGTACATAAATACAGCACCAGAACCAAGCTCATTACATAAATACAGCACCAGAACCAAGCCCATTACATGAATACAGCACCAGAACCAAGCCCATTACATAAACACAGCACCAGAACCAAGCCCATTACATAAAAACAGCACCAGAACCAAGCTCAGTACATAAACACAGCACCAGAACCAAGCTCATTACATAAATACAGCACCAGAACCAAGCCCATTACATGAATACAGCACCAGAACCAAGCTCAGTACATAAATACAGCACCAGAACCAAGCCCATTACATAAATACAGCACCAGAACCAAGCTCATTACATAAATACAGCACCAGAACCAAGCCCATTACATAAACACAGCACCAGAACCAAGATCATTATATAAATACAGCACCAGAACCAAGCTCAGTACATAATTACAGCACCAGAACCAAGCTCAGTACATAAATACAGCACCAGAACCAAGCTCATTACATAAATACAGCACCAGAACCAAGCTCAGTACATAAACACAGCACCAGAACCAAGATCATTATATAAATACAGCACCAGAACCAAGCTCAGTACATAATTACAGCACCAGAACCAAGCTCAGTACATAAATACAGCACCAGAACCAAGCTCATTACATAAATACTGCACCAGAACCAAGCCCATTACATAAATACAGCACCAGAACCAAGCTCATTACATAAATGCAGCACCAGAACCAAGATCATTACATAAATACAGCACCAGAACCAAGCCCATTACATAAATACAGAACCAGAACCAAGATCATTACATAAATACAGAACCATAACCAAGCTCATTACATAAATACAGCACCAGAACCAAGCCCATTACATAAATACAGCACCAGAACCAAGCCCATTACATAAATACTGCACCAGAACCAAGCTCAGTACATAAATACAGCACCAGAACCAAGCTCATTACATAAATACAGCACCAGAACCAAGCTCATTACATAAATACAGCACCAGAACCAAGCCCATTACATAAATACAGCACCAGAACCAAGCCCATTACATGAATACAGCACCAGAACCAAGCTCATTACATAAATACTGCACCAGAACCAAGCCCATTACATAAATACAGCACCAGAACCAAGCCCATTACATAAATACAGCACCAGAACCAAGCCCATTACATGAATACAGCACCAGAACCAAGCTCATTACATAAATACTGCACCAGAACCAAGCTCATTACATAAATACAGCACCAGAACCAAGCCCATTACATAAATACAGCACCAGAACCAAGCTCATTACATGAATACAGCACCAGAACCAAGATCATTACATAAATACAGCACCAGAACCAAGCTCATCACATAAATACAGCACCAGAACCAAGCTCATTACATAAATACAGCACCAGAACCAAGCTCATCACATAAATACAGCACCAGAACCAAGCACATTACATAAATACAGCACCAGAACCAAGCTCATTACATAACTACAGCACCAGAACCAAGCTCATTACATAAATACAGCACCAGAACCAAGCTCATTACATAAATACAGCACCAGAACCAAGCCCATTACATAAATACAGCACCAGAACCAAGCTCATTACATAAATACTGCACCAGAACCAAGCTCAGTACATAAATACAGTACCAGAACCAAGCCCATTACATAAATACTTTTATTTACATTTGGTCCCTAGGACCATAGATGTCCCTGATTTACACGTGTTATAAATTCTAAAATTTAGCATTTATTTCTTGTCCTTAAAATGTAATGAACACTACTATTAAAATAATCAGCTATGCATACTGGATACATATATAAATGGTGCCAGTGATACTGTTTCCTGAGTTCTCAGTGTTACCAATAGAGGGCGCTTGTGACCATAGGCTGTTTAAGGCTCTCCTGCCTGTAATTATAATGCCCCGATACTATCTTGCTGCGCTCTGTTATTAGCACAGTGCGCTACTTTCACCAGCGGACGCCCTCATAAGGTACACTCTCTCACTCTGTATCCTCTACAGATCACTTCCTAGTCATGCATAAGCTGGCTAAAACACGCTATCTGCCCCCCGACATGTTTCGCCAAGACACTTGGCGTCTTCAGGGGTTTGGGCAGTGAAGTGTGTGTTGGGGGCGGATCCCGGTTTATAAGACCTCCCTATAGGCGTAGCCATTCTGTTATCCAATACCTGTCTCTCTTTTCCTGAGTATTTACCGCTCAGCCACTCATGATGTGTCTACCATCTATGATTCTTAGATGGCTCCTCCTAGTGTTTCAATGACCAATGATGGTACATCTGCGCCGTGTGAGTTGCGCTAATACTTGATCTAAGTTACCGATCTCTGTGGTCACTTGCGCATGTCTGGGCACTTAGCCGCTGGCTGATGTCAGTTCAAACTCTATGCGCTTCTCCGTTCTGGATGACGCCTAAGCTATGCGCCGTCATCCATATGCGCATGTCATCTGACTTAGTGTCAGTGCCGTCCGATCATGGAGCATATTGCGGCTGCTCAGGGTGATTGTGCAAGAATGTCAGATCAGTGAGATACTTGTATTAATTCTCCCCTGTATGTTGTAGGTCCTGATGCACCTTTACAATTATCTCATTAGGTTATTGTCTCCTAACCTAATTTATAGTTCTTATACCAGCATGTCTGAATATACGTTCCATTATTTTTATCCATATTTATATCCTTACTTGGGATGTGATACTTTCTATCTATATTTTATTATTCTTGGACATTGCCTGCCCTGTGTCAATATCTATTTTGCATTTATGTATTGCAGGTTCTTGTAGGATCCCATCTATCCCAGGATTCCCTCAACTCTCACTACGTAAGTATTTTTATTACATACCTTGTGCATTTAGGCTCCTGTTCGTTATTGAATATTTTTTCTTAATTTTTATGTCGTTTTTATTATTATTTATTTTATATTTATTTATTTTTATTTTTTTTAATATTATTTTTGGAATTTTATTTATTAAATTAATATTATTTAGATTAAATTATACATTTAGTGATAAATTCCCAACATTATTTATATGTGCTGGCCACACCTAACTGAATTAGTGCTCTCTTTGATTACAGTATCTATTTTTTCATTTATATATTTTATATATTGCTGGTTCCTGTTGGGTCCCACATACCCCAGGATTCCCTCAGCTCTCCCCTCGTAAGTGTTTTTTAGTGCATACCATACCAATAAGGCTCGTGCTCATTATTAAGTATTTTTTCTTTTTAATTTTTAATTTTAATTTTAATAGTTTTTATTATTTTTATATTTATTTTTATTTTTGGATTAGATCTATTGAGTTGTTATTATTTTTATATTTAAGTCATGTATTTCATGATGAATTGCCCATACCTTAGTGAATTTGTGCTCTCTTTGATTATATTTGTTTATTAATTTTCACACCTCTTATACATGGTGGTTTATAGAACTGAAATTATTTTGATGATCTTGACGATCCTGGTGGGTCAGGGTGGCTGGTTATGTCTCCTTCGCTCATTGTATTTTATTTTTAGTTTTTTGTTATTATTATTTTTCTAATCTTCTAGTTTTTATATGGATCTTAATTTCTAGGGACACAGATATAATTGGAGGATTCGTGTATATATTATGTGGTTCTGTGCATCTAGTTTCTACTTATTGTACTCACATACGTCTACTTGATGCTACATCATGTCTACCGGTATAATATAGGTATTCTAATAGGTTCCTTGGTTTACTGGGAGTGCCTTAGTCCGTCCCCAACTTACACATTTCATATGGTTCATACACATTTCTTCTATTTGTATTCAAATTGATTAGTTTTTCAGGAATCTGTCTCACAGAAATGAGGCATAATTAAATCCCTCATTTAGGCCATGTGGGGCCAAGCTGCCTAGCCGATATATCCATCTGGTTTCTACTTGTTGTAATCTCTGGTCTAAGTTGCCCATTCTTGGGCCTGGTTTGAGTTTTTGTATTCCCCAGACTCTCAGATGTTGAACATTGTCATTATGTATATAGTGTATATGTCTTGAGAGAGGTGTGTCGCCAGTAGTATTGATCATGCTAAGGTGTTTTGAGATGCGTCTTCTAAGTTCTTGCGTGGTTTTACCCACATATATCTTTGGACAGTCACATTGGATGGCATAAACCACTCCCATTGATTTGCAATTAATGTAATCTTTGATCTTGTATTTTTTGTTGTCATAGGGATTTGTGAATTCCTTCTTTGGCGACATCACTCTGCAGAAGCTGCAGTCCCCACATGGATACGACCCAACCGTTCTAAGCCAGGTGGATTTAGCTTGTTTCTTATCCTGAATAAAATGACTGTGTACTAGTTTTTCTCTTATGTTCTGTCCTCTTCTATACGTAATGGCTGGTCTGGGGGTAATAATTTCTCTTAGTTCATCATCTGAGAGTAGTATTGGCCAGTGACGTGTCAAGATCTTACGTATCTTTTCATGTTGTCCGTCATACGTACCGATGCACCGTATTACTTTATCATTTGACGTTCTTATTTGTCTATTGCCGATGAGTAGATTTGTTCTACAGCTTTTCTTCGCTCGGTTATATGCAAAGTGTAAGGTCTTTTTTGGATATCCTCTTGCCAAGAACTTATCATATAGGAGCCCACATTCTTTTTCAAAGTCTTCAGTTGTCGAACAATTTCGTTTTGCTCTCAGATATTGTCCTATTGGGATTCCTTTTTTAAGGCTGGTTGGATGGTGGCTCCCCCAATGTAGGAGGCTATTTGTCGACGTGGGCTTCCTATAGATGGTCGTTCTGAGGCTGCCATCTGACTCCAGAGCAATTGTGAGATCTAGGAAGTTGATAGCTCTCTGGTCTATCTCAGCAGTAAATTTGAGGCCTAGTAGATTATTATTGAGTTTATTGACAAACTCATAAAATAGTGTGCTAGTGCTGTCCCACAAAATAATAATGTCGTCTATGTAACGACCCCAGTATAATATGTGATCTGTAAACTGTAAATTATCCTCTGTGAAAACCTCCTGTTCTTCCCACCACCCTAAAAATAAATTAGCAAAACTCGGTGCACAGATAGTCCCCATTGCTGTCCCAGTGATCTGTAAATAATATTTCTCCCTAAAAGTGAAATAATTATGTGTCAACAAAAATTTAAGTAGTGATAAAACAAACTCATTGTGCTCTTGATATTGTATCCCTTTTTTGTTTAGGTAGTATTTGATTGCTGCTAGGCCAAGATCGTGTTGAATGCTGGTGTAGAGAGCTTCAACATCCAAGCTTGCTATATACGTGGTCTTGCTGACCTGGATGTCCTGGAGTTTCATCAGCGTGTCCTTAGTATCTTTAAGGTAAGAGGTTAGGCTAGGAGGAGCCATCTAAGAATCATAGATGGTAGATACATCATGAGTGGCTGAGCGGTAAATACTCAGGAAAAGAGAGACAGGTATTGGATAACAGAATGGCTACGCCTATAGGGAGGTCTTATAAACCGGGATCCGCCCCCAACACACACTTCACTGCCCAAACCCCTGAAGACGCCAAGTGTCTTGGCGAAACATGTCGGGGGGCAGATAGCGTGTTTTAGCCAGCTTATGCATGACTAGGAAGTGATCTGTAGAGGATACAGAGTGAGAGAGTGTACCTTATGAGGGCGTCCGCTGGTGAAAGTAGCGCACTGTGCTAATAACAGAGCGCAGCAAGATAGTATCGGGGCATTATAATTACAGGCAGGAGAGCCTTAAACAGCCTATGGTCACAAGCGCCCTCTATTGGTAACACTGAGAACTCAGGAAACAGTATCACTGGCACCATTTATATATGTATCCAGTATGCATAGCTGATTATTTTAATAGTAGTGTTCATTACATTTTAAGGACAAGAAATAAATGCTAAATTTTAGAATTTATAACACGTGTAAATCAGGGACATCTATGGTCCTAGGGACCAAATGTAAATAAAATGTTGTACAGTCCCAACACGTGTTAGGGAGAGATATGTAAAGGAAGTGACATTACATAAATACAGCACCAGAACCAAGCCCATTACATAAATACAGCACCAGAACCAAGCCCATTACATAAATACAGCACCAGAACCAAGCCCATTACATAAATACTGCACCAGAACCAAGCCCATTACATAAATACAGCACCAGAACCAAGCCCATTACATAAATACAGCACCAGAACCACGCTCATTACATAAATACAGCACCAGAACCAAGCCCATTACATAAATACAGCATCAGAACCAAGCTCAGTACATAAACACTGCAGCAGAACCAAGCCCATTACATAAATACAGCACCAGAACCAAGCTCATTACATAAATACAGCACCAGAACCAAGCCCATTACATAAATACAGCACCAGAACCAAGCCCATTACATAAATACAGCACCAGAACCACGCTCATTACATAAATACAGCACCAGAACCAAGCCCATTACATAAATACAGCATCAGAACCAAGCTCAGTACATAAACACTGCAGCAGAACCAAGCCCATTACATAAATACAGCACCAGAACCAAGCTCATTACATAAATACAGCACCAGAACCAAGCCCGTTACATAAATACAGCACCAGAACCAAGCTCATTACATAAATACAGCACCAGAACCAAGCCCGTTACATAAATACAGCACCAGAACCAAGTCCATTACATAAATACAGCACCAGAACCAAGCTCATCACATAAATACTGCACCAGAACCAAGCCCATTACATAAATACAGCACCAGAACCAAGCCCATTACATAAATACAGCACCAGAACCACGCTCATTACATAAATACAGCACCAGAACCAAGCCCATTACATAAATACAGCATCAGAACCAAGCTCAGTACATAAACACTGCAGCAGAACCAAGCCCATTACATAAATACAGCACCAGAACCAAGCTCATTACATAAATACAGCACCAGAACCAAGCCCATTACATAAATACAGCACCAGAACCAAGCCCATTACATAAATACAGCACCAGAACCAAGCCCATTACATAAATACAGCACCAGAACCAAGCCCGTTACATAAATACAGCACCAGAACCAAGCTCATTACATAAATACAGCACCAGAACCAAGCCCGTTACATAAATACAGCACCAGAACCAAGCCCATTACATAAATACAGCACCAGAACCAAGCCCATTACATAAATACAGCACCAGAACCACGCTCATTACATAAATACAGCACCAGAACCAAGCCCATTACATAAATACAGCATCAGAACCAAGCTCAGTACATAAACACTGCAGCAGAACCAAGCCCGTTACATAAATACAGCACCAGAACCAAGCTCATTACATAAATACAGCACCAGAACCAAGCCCGTTACATAAATACAGCACCAGAACCAAGCTCATTACATAAATACAGCACCAGAACCAAGCCCGTTACATAAATACAGCACCAGAACCAAGTCCATTACATAAATACAGCACCAGAACCAAGCTCATTACATAAATACTGCACCAGAACCAAGCTCATTACATAAATACAGCACCAGAACCAAGCTCATTACATAAATACAGCACCAGAACCAAGCCCATTACATAAATACAGCACCAGAACCAAGCCCATTACATAAATACTGCACCAGAACCAAGCCCATTACATAAATACAGCACCAGAACCAAGCCCATTACATAAATACTGCACCAGAACCAAGCTCGTCACATAAATACAGCACCAGAACCAAGCCCATTACATAAATACAGCACCAGAACCAAGCCCATTACATAAATACAGAACCAGAACCAAGATCATTACATAAATACTGCACCAGAACCAAGCCCATTACATAAATACTGCACCAGAACCAAGCTCATTACATAAATACAGCACCAGAACCAAGCCCATTACATACATACAGCACCAGAACCAAGCTCGTCACATAAATACAGCACCAGAACCAAGCTCGTCACATAAATACAGCATCAGAACCAGGATCATTACATAAATACAGCACCAGAACCAAGCCCATTACATAAATACAGCACCAGAACCACGCTCATTACATAGATACGGGACCAGAACCAAGCTCATTACATGAATACAGCACCAGAACCAAGCTCAGTACATAAATACAGCACCAGAACCAAGCTCATTACATGAATACAGCACCAGAACCAAGCTCAGTACATAAATACAGCACCAGAACCAAGACCATTACATAAATACAGCACCAGAACCAAGCCCATTACATAAACACAGCACCAGAACCAAGCCCATTACATGAATACAGCACCAGAACCAAGCTCAGTACATGAATACAGCACCAGAACCAAGCTCATTACATAAATACAGCACCAGAACCAAGCTCAGTACATAAACACAGCACCAGAACCAAGCCACTTACATAAATACAGCACCAGAACCAAGCCCATTACATAAATACAGCACCAGAACCAAGCCCATTACATAAACACAGCACCAGAACCCAGCCCATTACATAAATACAGCACCAGAACCAAGCCCATTACATAAATACAGCACCAGAACCAAGCTCAGTACATAAACACAGCACCAGAACCAAGCCCATTACATGAATACAGAACCAGAACCAAGCTCATTACATAAATACAGCACCAGAACCAAGCTCAGTACATAAACACAGCACCAGAACCAAGCCCATTACATAAATACAGCACCAGAACCAAGCCCATTACATAAATACAGCACCAGAACCAAGCCCATTACATAAACACAGCACCAGAACCAAGGCCATTACATAAATACAGCACCAGAACCAAGCTCATTACATAAATACAGCACCAGAACCAAGCTCAGTGCATAAATACAGCACCAGAACCAAGCTCAGTGCATAAATACAGCACCAGAACCAAGCCCATTACATAAATACAGCACCAGAACCAAGCCCATTACATAAATACAGCACCAGAACCAAGCCCATTACATAAATACAGCACCAGAACCAAGCCCATTACGTAAATACAGCACCAGAACCAAGCTCAGTACATAAATACAGCACCAGAACCAAGCCCATTACATAAATACAGCACCAGAACCAAGCCCATTACATAAATACAGCATCAGAACCAAGCTCAGTACATAAACACTGCAGCAGAACCAAGCCCATTACATAAATACAGCACCGGAACCAAGCTCGTCACATAAATACAGCACCATAACCAAGCCCATTACATAAATACCGCACCAGAACCAAGCCCATTACATAAATACAGCACCAGAACCAAGCTCATTACATGAATACAGCACCAGAACCAAGCCCATTACATAAATACTGCACCAGAACCAAGCCCATTACATAAATACAGCACCAGAACCAAGCCCATTACATAAATACTGCACCAGAACCAAGCTCATTACATAAATACAGCACCAGAACCAAGCTCGTCACATAAATACAGCACCAGAACCAAGCTCATTACATAAATACAGCACCAGAACCAAGCCCATTACATAAATACTGCACCAGAACCAAGCCCATTACATAAATACAGCACCAGAACCAAGCTCGTCACATAAATACAGCACCAGAACCAAGCCCATTACATAAATACAGCACCAGAACCAAGCTCATTACATAAATACAGCACCATAACCAAGCCCATTACATAAATACAGCACCAGAACCAGGATCATTACATAAATACTGCACCAGAACCAAGCCCATTACATAAATACTGCACCAGAACCAAGCTCATTACATAAATACAGCACCAGAACCAAGCCCATTACATACATACAGCACCAGAACCAAGCTCGTCACATAAATACAGCACCAGAACCAAGCCCATTACATAAATACAGCATCAGAACCAGGATCATTACATAAATACAGCACCAGAACCAAGCCCATTACATAAATACAGCACCAGAACCAAGCTCAGTACATAAATACAGCACCAGAACCAAGCCCATTACATAAATACCGCACCAGAACCAAGCCCCTTACATAAATACAGCACCAGAACCAAGCCCATTACATAAATACAGAACCAGAACCAAGATCATTACATAAATTCTGCACCAGAACCAAGCTCATTACATAAAGACAGCACCAGAACCAAGCTCATTACATAAATACAGCACCAGAACCAAGCCCATTACATAAATACAGCACCAGAACCAAGCCCATTACATAAATACAGCACCAGAACCAAGCCCATTACATAGATACGGGACCAGAACCAAGCTCATTACATAAATACTGCACCAGAACCAAGCCCATTACATAAATACTGCACCAGAACCAAGCCCATTACATAGATACGGGACCAGAACCAAGCTCAGTACATAAATACAGCACCAGAACCAAGCTCATTACATAAATACTGCACCAGAACCAAGCCCATTACATAAATACAGCACCATAACCAAGCCCATTACATAAATACAGCACCAGAACCAAGCTCAGTACATAAATACAGCACCAGAACAAAGCCCATTACATAAATACTGCACCAGAACCAAGCTCATTACATAAATACTGCACCAGAACCAAGCTGTCACGGGGTTCCGAAGGTGCACTCGGTCCCCCATCGACCGCAGACCTGTTGCTTAGCTTTGGGAATGAGGATCTGTGTTTGACCTCATTCCCAGGGCGGCGTTACTAGCTGTGTGGCTCCCTGCTCCTAGTCTGCCTTGAGCGCCGAGCTGATCACTCGGTGCTCGACTGGTTGGTCTGTCGGTCATGTGACGCTGGCCACGTCACATGACCCTCACTCCCCACTATAAATACAGGCAGCCTGCTGGCTACAGGTTGCCTGTTAATTTCTAGGTTCCTGGCTATTTGTTGGACTGCTGAATACTTACCTGATCCTGTTCCTTGACCATCCTTTTGCCTGCTCCTCCTGTACTGCGCATCCGTCCTGGTATTGTGACCTCGGCTCCCACCTGACTACTCTCTTAGGACTCCTCTTGTACTTCACATCTCTCCTGGTATTTATGACCCCGGCTTCTCCTGACAATTCTCTGCTTGCTCCATTTGTACTTTGCAGCTTTCCTGGTATTGACTCGGTCCGTTCACGTCCTGTTGTTTGTCTGTCTGTCATCCCTGCACTTACTCCAATTTAGGGATTGCCGTCCAGTTGTCCCCTGTCATTAGGACTCGCGAGGCAAGTAGGCAGGGCCAGGGGTAAGGGTGGAGCGCAGTGGTCACTTCCCTCCCCCCTGTGTGTGTGTGTACGCGACCGTTACAGATTAACAGGCCCAATAACCACTGTATTATGAATCCTCTGGTGACCCTGACTGACCATGTCTCTAATCTGACGCAGAGGGTGCAGGAGTTAGGGGAAAAACTCAGTTCTTTTGAGTTAGGACAAGTTTCTTCCACTCCTCAGGCCTCCAGTCCGCATTTTGAGCCCCAGATTAAGCTCCCAGAACCCTTTTCTGGAGACCGGAGGAAGTTTCTCTCTTTTAAGGAGAGTTGCAAACTTTACTTCCGTTTGCGCCCCGTGTCCTCTGGCCCCGAGAGTCAACGCGTGGGCATTATCATTTCCCGATTACAGGGTGATCCCCAGGACTGGGTGTTCTCTTTACCTGCTGGCACCAGTTGTTTATATTCTGTGGAGGGGTTCTTTCAGGCCCTAGGTACCCTCTATGATGAACCAGACAGGGCTCTAGTAGCCGAGACGGCTCTAAAGGCACTGGTTCAGGGCAATTTACCAGCGGAGGATTATTGCACCCAATTCAGAAGGTGGTGTGTCCCCTCAGGATGGAACGAACCAGCCCTGAAGAGTCAGTTCAGGTCAGGTCTGTCTGATAAATTAAAGGATCTTCTGATCAGTTATCAACTTCCAGAGACCTTAGAGGAGATGATGACCCTTGTTGTCCGACTTGACCGACAGGTTAGAGAGAGACGACAGGAACAACAGTTCTCTTCCCAGATGGTGGTCCAGCCAGAGGCCTATCCCAGAGACAATGCTGAGGTCTCCACCGAGGAACCCATGCAGGTTGGCATGACCCGAGGGAATCTTCGCCGCAGACGTGGAGAATGCTTTTACTGTGGAGATCCTGACCATTGGATCAATCAGTGTCCTAAGAAGGTCCTCTCTGTCAAATCTCCTAAGACAAGGCAACCTAAAGACCAGGTACACCCTGAATTTTCTAAATGTAAGCTTTTGGTACCCATTACGATTTCTCTGGGAGTAGATAAATGGCCGGGTAAGGCCTTTATTGATTCTGGCTCAGCGGCTAGCTTTATTGACTCTGAGTATGCTGTAAGATTGGGTATTCCTATGTTTGCCTTACCAACTCCTATCCATGTCATGGCTATTGATGCTACTCCTCTTATTGGTGGTACGGTGAGCTTATGTACCTCGGAGATTTCTCTAACCGTGGGTGTGTGCCACTCAGAGAGATGTTCGCTTCTAGTCCTGGAGAACCTACCTGCTGAGGTGGTACTAGGGTTGCCTTGGCTCCGACTACATAACCCCACTATAGATTGGTCCAATGGGGAGTTGGTGAGATGGGGGCCTAAGTGTGACTCGTGCTTGTCCGTGGTACAGGCTGGGGTCTCAGTAAAGTCTGATACTTTACCCTCTGTTGTTAGAGAATATTCTGATGTATTCTCATCACCAACCCCGGAGGTTCTACCCCCCCATAGACCTTATGATTGTACCATAGAGTTAGTAGAGGGGGCCAAGTTTCCTAAAGGACGAATTTATAATCTTTCTATGCCCGAACGCAAGGCCATGGAAGATTATATTAAGGAGAGCCTTGGTAAAGGGCATATTAGACCTTCTGTCTCTCCTATGGGGGCGGGGTTTTTCTTCGTTAAGAAAAAAGATGGTGGTCTTAGGCCATGTATCGATTACCGGAGATTAAATAAAATCACTGTCCAGAATAGATACTCCCTCCCATTGATTCCGGATTTATTTAACCAGGTTCTGGGGGCAACCTGGTTTTCCAAAATTGACCTGAAAGGGCATACAATCTAATCCGAATCAAGGAGGGAGACGAATGGAAGACGGCGTTCAATACTCCGGTAGGACACTTTGAATATCAAGTGATGCCTTTTGGACTCAGCAATGCCCCAGCTGTGTTCCAAAACTTCATGAATGACATTCTTAGGGAGTTCTTAGGTAAATTTGTTGTCTATCTTGACGACATTTTGATATTCTCTCCTGACTTCGAATCCCATGTGTCTCATGTTAAACAAGTATTAGAGGTGTTGAGGGAGAATCAGCTATCCGCTAAGCAAGAGAAATGTGTCTTTGGTGTACAGGAGATTCTGTTTCTAGGGCATGTTCTGACTCCTCACGCCTTCAAGATGGATCCTGGTAAGGTACTAGCAATTAAGGAATGGGTAAGACCTTCATCCTTAAAGGCCTTACAACGGTTCTTAGGTTTCGCCAATTACTATCGTAAATTTATTATGAATTTTTCCGTAATTGCTAAACCGTTGACCGACCTTACTAAGAAAGGGGCGGATTTGGAGAATTGGTCTACTGAGGCCATTTCTTCATTTGAAAAATTAAAAAAGGCATTTAGTAGCGCTCCCATTCTGATCCAGCCTGATCAGGAGAAACCTTTTATTGTGGAGGTGGATGCGTCCGAGGACGGCGTAGGAGCAGTCCTTTCACAAGGTCCTGCTAGCCTCACTAATCTGAGACCATGTGCCTTCTTCTCCAGGAAATTCTCTCCCACGGAGAGAAACTACGACATAGGGAATAGGGAGCTGCTGGCCATTAAATGGGCATTTGAGGAGTGGAGGCATTTCCTGGAGGGGGCAAGACATTGTGTAACTGTTGTCACTGACCATAAAAACCTTATGTTTCTCGAGTCTGCTAAGAGGTTGAATCCCCGTCAAGCCAGATGGGCTCTGTTTTTTACTCGTTTTGATTTTTCCATCACGTTCAGGCCGGGAAGTAAAAATGTGAATGGCGGACGCATTATCTCGGAGCTTCCAGGCTTTTCAACCTACTGAGGTACCTCCTGAATCCATCCTACCAGCAAAAATCTTCTTAGCAGCTCTTACCCAGGATATCTCGGCTCGCATTAGGTCTGAACAACATCTGGCACCGGTATCCACCCCAACAGATAAGTTGTTTGTTCCCGTACAATTTCGTCTCCAGCTGTTGGGTGAGTGTCACGATTCTGCCTTTTGTGGACATCAGGGTGTTGAGGGCACTAAGGATCTGGTTTCTAGATCTTATTGGTGGCCCACTCTAACTAGGGATGTCAAGTCCTACGTGTCAGCCTGTGAGGTTTGTGCCAGGTCCAAGACACCTAGGACTCGCCCTGCTGGTAACCTACGACCCCTACCCATTCCCAGTAGACCCTGGTCCCATATCTCGATGGACTTTATAACTGACCTACCGCTGGCGGAGGGTAAGACTGTGGTTTGGGTAGTGGTCGATAGGTTTAGGAAGATGGTTCATTTCATTCCCCTGTCTAAACTTCCGAATGCTAAAACCCTGGCATCTATTTTTGTGAGAGAGATTGTTCGTTTACATGGCATCCCGGAAAATATTGTTTCTGACAGGGGTGTGCAGTTTGTGTCCAAATTCTGGAGGGCCTTCTGTCAAAGATGTAAAATTTCATTGTCTTTTTCTTCCGCCTACCATCCTGAGAGTAATGGGCAGACTGAACGCCTTAATCAGTCTGTGGAACAATTCTTGAGGTTGTATGTTGCTGATGACCAGCAATTATGGGTCAAATTCCCAGTATCTTTTAGGTTGGAGCTGCCTGAGTCATTCCACATTCATAATGTGTTCCATAAATCTCTGCTTAAAAAATATTTTGAACCCGTAGTGCCATCTAAAGCCTCGCCTCCGCCGGTTCTTGTTAATGATGCTGTCGAGTATGTGGTGTCTAAAATAGTGGATGTCAGGAAGGTGCGTAATTCCTTGCAGTACCTGATTCACTGGAAGGGGTATGGACCTGAAGAGAGATCTTGGGTACCTGCCAGGGAGGTTCATGCTCCTAGACTTGTTCGTAAATTTCATTTAGAACACCCTGAAAAGCCATCGCCTGAAGTCTTGGGTCCGGTGGCCCCTCGTAAAAGGGGGGGGTACTGTCACGGGGTTCCGAAGGTGCACTCGGTCCCCCATTGCCCGCAGAACTGTTGCTTAGCTTTTGGAATGAGGTTCTGTGTTTGACCTCATTCCCAGGGCGGCTTTACTAGCTGGGTGGCTCCCTGCTCCTAGTCTGCCTTGAGCGCCGAGCTGATCACTCGGTGCTCGACTGGTTGGTCTGTCGGTCATGTGACGCTGGCCACGTCACATGACCCTCACTCCCCACTATAAATACAGGCAGCCTGCTGGCTACAGGTTGCCTGTTAATTTCTAGGTTCCTGGCTATTTGTTGGACTGCTGAATACTTACCTGATCCTGTTCCCTGACCATCCTTTTGCCTGCTCCTCCTGTACTGCGCTTCCGTCCTGGTATTGTGACCTCGGCTCCCACCTGACTACTCTCTTAGGACTCCTCTTGTACTTCTCTGCTCTCCTGGTATTTATGACCCCGGCTTCTCCTGACAATTCTCTGCTTGCTCCATTTGTACTTTGCAGCTTTCCTGGTATTGACTCGGTCCGTTCACGTCCTGTTGTTTGTCTGTCTGTCATCCCTGCACTTACTCCAAGTTAGGGATTGCCGTCCAGTTGTCCCCTGTCATTAGGACTCGCGAGGCAAGTAGGCAGGGCCAGGGGTAAGGGTGGAGCGCAGTGGTCACTTCCCTCCCCCCTGTGTGTGTGTGTACGCGACCGTTACACAAGCCCATTACATAAATACAGCACCAGAACCAAGATCATTACATAGATACGGGACCAGAACCAAGCTCAGTACATAAATACAGCACCAGAACCAAGCCCATTACATAAATACAGCACCAGAACCAAGATCATTACATAGATACGGGACCAGAACCAAGCTCATTACATAAATACAGCACCAGAACCAAGCCCATTACATAAATACAGCGCCAGAACCAAGCCCATTACATAAATACAGCACCAGAACCAAGCTCATTACATAAATACAGCACCAGAACCAAGCCCATTACATAAATACAGCACCAGAACCAAGCCCATTACATAAATACAGCACCAGAACCAAGCCCATTACATAGATACGGGACCAGAACCAAGCTCATTACATAAATACTGCACCAGAACCAAGCCCATTACATAAATACAGCACCAGAACCAAGCCCATTACATAAATACAGCACCAGAACCAAGCTCAGTACATAAATACTGCACCAGAACCAAGCCCATTACATAAATACAGTACCAAAACCAAGCTCATTACATAAATACTGCACCAGAACCAAGCCCATTACATAAATACAGCACCAGAACCAAGCTCAGTACATAAATACAGCACCAGAACCAAGCCCATTACATAAATACAGCACCAGAACCAAGCTCAGTACATAAATACTGCACCAGAACCAAGCTCAGTACATAAATACAGCACCAGAACCAAGCTCAGTACATAAATACTGCACCAGAACCAAGCCCATTACATAAATACAGCACCAGAACCAAGCTCAGTACATAAATACTGCACCAGAACCAAGCCCATTACATAAATACAGCACCAGAACCAAGCTCAGTACATAAATACTGCACCAGAACCAAGCTCATTACATAAATACAGCACCAGAACCAAGCACAGTACATAAATACAGAACCAGAACCAAGCCCATTACATAAATACAGCACCAGAACCAAGCCCATTACATAAATACAGCACCAGAACCAAGCACATTACATAAATACAGCACCAGAACCAAGCCCATTACATAAATACAGCACCAGAACCAAGCACATTACATAAATACAGCACCAGAACCAAGATCATTACATAAATACAGCACCAGAACCAAGCCCATTACACAAATACTGCACCAGAACCAAGCCCATTACATAAATACAGCACCAGAACCAAGCTCAGTACATAAATACAGCACCAGAACCAAGCCCATTACATAAATCTAGAACCAGAACCAGGATCATTACATAAATACTGCACCAGAACCAAACTCATTATATAAGTACAACATCAGAACCAAACTCATTGCATATATTTAGTACCAGAACCAAACACGGTACCCCTTCTGGACAGGCCTGCATGCGTGGAACATTGTGCATGCTACCTGCATCACAAAAAAAATGGTGGGGCAGGGAACTGCTGGTACCTGCTTTTTTGTGTCCCCATAGAGTATGTTCCCATAGTGCATCCTTAGTGCCCCATCCACAATAGGTTTTGCCCCATTGAGTAGTGCTGCCCCTTAGTGTCAATAAAATAAATCATGTAATAGTCACCTCTCAGCCTCGTTCCCCCGATGACTGAACAAAATCTCTCCAGCATCAGACGTGATGTTGTCTCCCACCTGTGCGCTCCTTCTACATCAGATGGGGTATGGTTTTTCCATGTTTGGCAACAGCAATTGAACTTTCTACTTTACTCTTCCCATCTTGGTAGGAGTGGGCAAGTCCGACTGCCTGTCAAGGGTGGGGCTGAGCTTGGAGGGTCAGTCTACGAGAGTGAGGGGGAATGTAATCCATCTCCCGCTCCTCCGGGCCATGATGAGCCCTGAAGCAGCTCATCTGAGGCCACCACTGTTTTAGAGAGCCTGCAGGGTCCTAGGCCACAGGGCAAGCCATGCAATCTGTGAACCGTCCATATCTCCCTTCAATCCTATGTGACCCGTTCTATAGAGAGGCGGTGGAATATATCCCTGACTGCAGTCCTTATGAGTTGTGCACGTGCAACGCCCGTACTACGGCTAGGGGCCCTTTAAGTAAAAGTTTTTGTTGTGACGCCAGTTGCATTTCAGCAACGAGGGACGGGGAGTCTCCCTAAGTAGATGGTGGTAGTGGGTACTCAGGATAGGAATGCCAGAGTGGTGTAGGGTGGTCTATAATGTCCCTTTAGGTATTGTGGCTGTGTACTTGTCACGGTGCTCCTACCTGGATATCCGGGAACCCCAGGCGTCGCCGGATGAAGCAGAGCAAATAGGGCGAACAGGTGGTGGAGAGGATGCTGAAAGAAATTGAGTCCAGGCTTTGTACGAAGTTCAACTGGAGCTTTACTTTGCATAAACGTTTCTTCCAACGGTTTACAGGATTGGTTTTGGTTTCCAGCAAGCTTTAGCATGAAAATGGCAGGCAACCCTCTCGGCTCTGCTATGGTAACCACATCCACTGTTTTTCTTCCTTTTTTTATACATATCCACGGCTCTGCTATGCCGACAGGATTAAATGGGAACTTTTCCTTTTGCTTTCTGATGCAACTTTTCTCTTTGTCTGACTCTATGGCAAGGCACAGGGCAACTTCTTACTAGCTAATGAGACTTCTAGAAGTGGTCTCTCTGCTCCAGCAGAACTGGAGGTGTTCTGGCTGGTGTGGACACGTCCAGGGGGGACGCAGCACTGCAGACCTGCTGCCTTAGCAGGGTCAGCTAGCACTCCACTCACTAAACTGGGACTAACTGGTCTCCACCCTTCCTGCAGGACATGGGATTCGCCCACTCATCCACAGGGAGGGCTTTAGAATGGACTGCAAGGTTCCATTCTATTCTATCTACTGCTCTGCCATATTCGCTGCCACCTGCTGGTGAACCAGACACATTATATTTCAACATAAACAGATGCATAACAGGAAATGCACAATATATGGGACCTGAAATAAATGCACAAGATGACATTAGATCAACCATAAAAGATAGAGATGGGGCAAAGAAAGAGTGGTAATGCCCCCTTGCGGGGCGTTACACATGTGAGGCTTATCAGACCTTCATGGGAATTTACAAACCTCGCACCAGAGCTATGTGAGGAAGCTCATGGCTGGTAACCTGCAGGTGGCATGACCTACAGCTATCCAATCATCTGGCCATTGTCTGCCATCCAAGGTGCTACATCCAACAATCCTGTACCCACAGAACCCACCAGTAGGCCGGAGCCTACTTCAGCTGAACCTGCTAACTGTGAGTAGGCCAACCAGACAGGTGAGACTCTCTACTGTCCACTTGCAAAAGCTCCCTAAGCCACCGTAGAGCCTCCCTCGCAAGATATAATTACTTTCCCCTTTGATAAATCCAAGTTGTACCAGTTACACCATCCTACTCTTCTCAGGTTAAACCCAAACCTGAGAAGCAACAAGGTAGTAATAGACCATATCCTTAGCCGCCTCTAGATAGGGCTGGTGTTACCCTCTTTATATAGAGAGGATGGAACATTCTAGAGACAGATACGATTAGTGAGCCAGAAGGAGCGTAGGCTCAGTAGTGAGAGGAGCACATTCTGCTAACTCATGAGCCTGCTCGGACAGGTAGCCATCTAGAGCTGGGCCAGAGAGAACAATTACAAGAGCAGGGCAGATGTAAAAATAGAGGTGTAGTGAAAGTCCAGAAGAGGTAACCTGTCTAAGGCCCCATTCACAGTTGCGTTTCTAATCTGGTACCCTGATCCGGCTGAAGATCAGGTTACCAGAGCTCACCATTGTGTTCAGCGGTTTTCATCCAGCAAAGTCCTGGCATATTTTCCAGGGAACCACCATATCTACGCAGGATCCCATTATAGTCAATGGAGTTACATCCTGTATTATACTCCAGAGCTGCACCCACTATTCTGCTGCTGGAGTCACTGTGTACATACATTACTTATCCTGTACTGATCCTCAGTTACATCCTGTATTATACTCCACAGCTGCACTCACTATTCTGCTGGTGCAGTCACTGTGTACATACATGACTTATCCTGTACTGATCCTGAGTTACATCCTGTATTATACTCCAGAGCTGCACTCACTATTCTGCTGGTGCAGTCACTGTGCACATACATTACTTATCCTGCACTGATCCTGAGTTACATCCTGTATTATACTCCAGAGCTGCACTCCCTATTCTGCTGGTGCAGTCACTGTGTACATACATTACTTATCCTGTACTGATCCTGAGATACATCCTGTATTATCCTCCAGAGCTGCACTCACTATTCTGCTGGTGCAGTCACTGTGTACATACATTACTTATCCTGTACTGACCCTGAGTTACAACCTGTATTATACTCCAGAGCTGCACTCACTATTCTGCTGGTGGAGTCACTGTGTACATACATTACTTATCCTGTACTGATCCTGAGTTACATCCTGTATTATACTCCAGAGCTGCACTCACTATTCTGCTGGTGCAGTCACTGTGTACATACATTACTTATCCTGTACTGATCCTGAGTTACATCCTGTATTATACTCCAGAGCTGCACTCACTATTCTGCTGGTGCAGTCACTGTGTACATACATTACTTATCCTGTACTGATCCCATTACATCCTGTATTATACTCCAGAGCTGCACTCACTATTCTGCTGGTGCAGTCACTGTGTACATACATTACTTATCCTGTACTGATCCTGAGTTACATCCTGTATTATACTCCAGAGCTGCACTCACTATTCTGCTGGTGCAGTCACTGTGTACATACATTACTTATCCTGTACTGATCCCATTACATCCTGTATTATACTCCAGAGCTGCACTTACTATTCTGCTGGTGCAGTCACTGTGTACATACATTACTTATCCTGTACTGATCCTGAGTTACATCCTGTATTATACTCCAGAGCTGCACTCACTATTCTGCTGGTGCAGTCACTGTGTACATATATTACTTATCCTGTACTGATCCTCAGTTACATCCTGTATTATGCTCCAGAGCTGCACTCACTATTCTGCTGGTGCAGTCACTGTGTACATACATTACTTATCCTGTACTGATCCTCAGTTACATCCTGTATTATACTCCAGAGCTGCACTCACTATTCTTCTGGTGCAGTCACTGTGTACATACATTACTTATCCTGTACTGATCCTCAGTTACATCCTGTATTATACTCCAGAGCTGCACTCACTATTCTGCTGGTGCAGTCACTGTGTACATACATTACCTATCCTGTACTGATCCTCAGTTACATCCTGTATTATACTCCAGAGCTGCACTCACTATTCTGCTGGTGCAGTCACTGTGTACATACATTACTTATCCTGTACTGATCCTCAGTTACATCATGTATTATACTCCGGAGCTGCACTCACTATTCTGCTGGTGCAGTCACTGTGTACATACATTACTTATCCTGTACTGATCCTGAGTTACATCCTGTACTATACTCCAGAGCTGCACTCACTATTCTGCTGGTGCAGTCACTGTGTACATACATTACTTATCCTGTACTGATCCTGAGTTACATCCTGTATTATACTCCAGAGCTGCACTCACTATTCTGCTGGTGCAGTCACTGTGTACATACATTACTTATCCTGTACTGATCCTCAGTTACATCCTGTATTATACTCCAGAGCTGCACTCACTATTCTGCTGGTGCAGTCACTGTGTACATACATTACTTATCCTGTACTGATCCTCAGTTACATCCTGTATTATACTCCAGAGCTGCACTCACTATTCTTCTGGTGCAGTCACTGTGTACATACATTACTTATCCTGTACTGATCCTCAGTTACATCCTGTATTATACTCCAGAGCTGCACTCACTATTCTGCTGGTGCAGTCACTGTGTACATACATTACCTATCCTGTACTGATCCTCAGTTACATCCTGTATTATACTCCAGAGCTGCACTCACTATTCTGCTGGTGCAGTCACTGTGTACATACATTACTTATCCTGTACTGATCCTCAGTTACATCATGTATTATACTCCGGAGCTGCACTCACTATTCTGCTGGTGCAGTCACTGTGTACATACATTACTTATACTGTACTGATCCTGAGTTACATCCTGTACTATACTCCAGAGCTGCACTCACTATTCTGCTGGTGCAGTCACTGTGTACATACATTACTTATCCTGTACTGATCCTGAGTTACTGTGGCGAAACCGACCTCGCCACTGGGTTTTGGAGAGGACTGGCTGCTGGCCTCTTGCCCCAGGATTATGGGCCATATACTAACTTTTAAACCCCTGAACCGATTCAAGTGAATTTTGGATAGGTTTGTCCCCACGTTATACTGTTTGAATTAATGTAAGTTATATGTATGGACAATGTAAACTCACAAAGTTGTAACAATCTATAATAATTGTAACTTGTCAGCTTGGGAGGAAAATGCTGGGTGTGTTTCTATTGTGCCATTGTCCCATTGTGTGTTTAAATGGTGATGTCTGTCCTGTTGTATCTACATGTGTATTGGTGATCTCCCTTTGTTCTGAGAGATAATTGGATTGCTCCTCAGGTTGTCTCCAGACAGAGGGGAGGAGACCATGATGCATTGTGGGGATATGTTGTCCTATGTCCCAGTCTTCATTCTGGTCCTCTGGGGGCGTGAACGATTGGTTGCTGTAGTTACATTGTATGTGTTGTTAATTACTGATTGGTTGTATTTCAAACCCCTGTGGGCAGTACTATGTTTTTGGTTTGTGAATAAAAGAGGCTGTACGTGAAGTACAGTCAGTTCCTGTTTCACCTTCAACATAGAGCCTCGTCTCATGTGTGTGGGGATTGCTATACGTGTATACTCCCCTGGCTATAACTACTAGCTCTTTTAAGGGCTGTTCCTGCTCTCTGGTTTTAGGAGAGGTCCACCCACTGGAGCCTGGAGCCTTGTCGTAGGTCCAGGGTGGGTAGGAGACGGTGAGACCTCAACCAAGCTTCGGCGGTTCGTGGGGTCTGCAGTGCGTACGGTGTCAAGTGGAGTGCTTGGAGTCCTCGGAAAGCACTAGGAGCATTCATTCAACGGAGGTACCCGGTCGGGGTGCCAGGTGATCCGTTACATTGGTGGCAAGCAGTGGGATGGCGTCCTAGTGTGAGGAGAAGCAGCTCGGAGACACCGTTCGTGGATTTACTAAATTGAGGGTAACGCTAGTATCCGTACAGCGCCCCTGGCTACAGCAGGATGGAATCGGCTACTCTTCAAACAGCGTTCCACTACGAGGATGAGGATGACCCGGACTGGAGGGATGCAGTCCGGAAAGGAGTCTGGTATGATGCCCTGGAAAATGCCCAGCGGCGGCGGGGCGAGTGTCTCCCCAGTGAGGAACAGCAGTTGCGGATGCGAGTGGCCCTGCGAATGCCCCTTCTGGGAGAGAAGCCCCTGAATGAGTGGGTGACAGAACTGGAGAGCCTGGTATGGAAGGAGCTTTGGCTAGATGACGCCTACCAGGCACTCTGGTGGTATGTGATTCGGCACTCCCCCTGGATGGCTGAGCACGACAGACCCGAGGGTGAGAATTCTGATGGCCCTGGCCTGTTGTTTGAGGCCTTCGCAGAACCGGAGTTCGGAGATGCTGGAGGGTCCCGGTTCTGGGATATCTATGACTACAGGGAGGCTATGCATGATTGGGCTACAGCGAGAGAGGTGAGACAAGACCTGGCATCTCTAGTGACAAAGGAGTGGGAGCTGGAGCAGGACTACCAATACTTCTTCAGCTCAATTCGGTCCCAATATACACTGCCAGAGAGCTGGGTGGCAGTCCCAGACCTACAACCCTACAGCTGGGAAGACCCGACTGAAGTATCCCCTGCTTCAGTACCAGCTACAGAGGTAGAAGTCCTCATAAACTGGTCCTGTGAGGAACCACAACAGGCAGGGGGAGACGGGACCGAGGTCTCTCCACCGGGATGCTGGGCAGCTGGCCCAGACCCTCAACAGCAGCCGGAGTTGCCAGGTGTGGACGCAGGTGGTCCTTACTCGCAAATGTTGAGGGACCTCACAGACTGGTCCTGGGAGGACCCACAGATGGCAGGTGGAGATGGGACCGAGGTCTCTCTACCAGTCCTACAGAGATGCTGGACGGTCGGTCCAGATCTCCAGCCATCTCCGCAGGGATACCAGGAGGAGGAGGGGGACAGCACCCCTAACTCCGATGGTGCAGATGGGACCGCGGTCTCTGCACCAGGCCTACCGGGATGCTGGACGGCCGGTTCAGATCCCCCACCAACCCTGCAGGAATGCCAGGAGGAGGAGGTAAGCGATTCCTCCTCTCCACAGCCGATCTGCAACAAGGTCCTGGGGATAGGATTCCCTGACCACATCCCAGCGGAAGAGCTGGCATCTGGGCAGAGCGCAGTCGGCCTCTGCCCTCCCCTATCCTCTTCTCCAGAGGCTGACTTTCCACAGGCTACCCCAGTGGAAGCGCTGGCATCTGGGCAGAGCGCAGTCGGCCTCTGCCCTCCCCTATCCTCTTCTCCAGAGCCGGACTTCCCACAGGCTACCCCAGCGGAAGAGCTGGCATCTGGGCAGAGCGCAGTCGGCCTCTGCCCACCAAGTACCTACAGTTCCAAGCTGGAGAACCACAAGGAAGCGAGGAGTAGCAGATGCCCACTCAACAGCTGGGGACATACAGAACAGAGCCAGGCCCCAAGATTCAACAGGTCCAGTATTGGGTTGTGGTTGGACTGCCAGACTAACTCAGGTACTGACCGTGAGGTCAGGTATCTGGTTAGTCTTCCCTGGGAGGGGGAGATGTGTGGCGAAACCGACCTCGCCACTGGGTTTTGGAGAGGACTGGCTGCTGGCCTCTTGCCCCAGGATTATGGGCCATATACTAACTTTTAAACCCCTGAACCGATTCAAGTGAATTTTGGATAGGTTTGTCCCCACGTTATACTGTTTGAATTAATGTAAGTTATATGTATGGACAATGTAAACTCACAAAGTTGTAACAATCTATAATAATTGTAACTTGTCAGCTTGGGAGGAAAATGCTGGGTGTGTTTCTATTGTGCCATTGTCCCATTGTGTGTTTAAATGGTGATGTCTGTCCTGTTGTATCTACATGTGTATTGGTGATCTCCCTTTGTTCTGAGAGATAATTGGATTGCTCCTCAGGTTGTCTCCAGACAGAGGGGAGGAGACCATGATGCATTGTGGGGATATGTTGTCCTATGTCCCAGTCTTCATTCTGGTCCTCTGGGGGCGTGAACGATTGGTTGCTGTAGTTACATTGTATGTGTTGTTAATTACTGATTGGTTGTATTTCAAACCCCTGTGGGCAGTACTATGTTTTTGGTTTGTGAATAAAAGAGGCTGTACGTGAAGTACAGTCAGTTCCTGTTTCACCTTCAACATAGAGCCTCGTCTCATGTGTGTGGGGATTGCTATACGTGTATACTCCCCTGGCTATAACTACTAGCTCTTTTAAGGGCTGTTCCTGCTCTCTGGTTTTAGGAGAGGTCCACCCACTGGAGCCTGGAGCCTTGTCGTAGGTCCAGGGTGGGTAGGAGACGGTGAGACCTCAACCAAGCTTCGGCGGTTCGTGGGGTCTGCAGGGCGTACGGTGTCAAGTGGAGTGCTTGGAGTCCTCGGAAAGCACTAGGAGCATTCATTCAACGGAGGTACCCGGTCGGGGTGCCAGGTGATCCGTTACAGTTACATCCTGTACTATACTCCAGAGCTGCACTCACTATTCTGCTGGTGCAGTCACTGTGTACATATATTACTTATCCTGTACTGATCCTGAGTTACATCCTGTATTATACTCCAGAGCTGCACTCACTATTCTGCTGGTGCAGTCACTGTGTACATACATTACTTATCCTGTACTGATCCTGAGTTACATCCTGTATTATACCCCAGAGCTGCACTCACTATTCTGCTGGTGCAGTCACTGTGTACATACATTACTTATCCTGTACTGATCCTCAGTTACATCCTGTATTATATTCCAGAGCTGCACTCACTATTCTGCTGGTGCAGTCACTGTGTACATACATTACTTATCCTGTACTGATCCTGAGTTACATCCTGTATTATACTCCAGAGCTGCACTCACTATTCTGCTGGTGCAGTCACTGTGTACATACATTACTTATCCTGTACTGATCCTGAGTTACATCCTGTATTATACTCCAGAGCTGCACTCACTATTCTGCTGGTGCAGTCACTGTGTACATACATTACTTATCCTGTACTGATCCTGAGTTACATCCTGTATTATACTCCAGAGCTGCACTCACTATTCTGCTGGTGCAGTCACTGTGCACATACATTACTTATCCTGTACTGATCCTGAGTTACATCCTGTATTATACCCCAGAGCTGCACTCACTATTCTGCTGGTGCAGTCACTGTGTACATACATTACTTATCCTGTACTGATCCTCAGTTACATCCTGTATTATATTCCAGAGCTGCACTCACTATTCTGCTGGTGCAGTCACTGTGTACATACATTACTTATCCTGTACTGATCCTGAGTTACATCCTGTATTATACTCCAGAGCTGCACTCACTATTCTGCTGGTGCAGTCACTGTGTACATACATTACTTATCCTGTACTGATCCTGAGTTACATCCTGTATTATACTCCAGAGCTGCACTCACTATTCTGCTGGTGCAGTCACTGTGTACATACATTACTTATCCTGTACTGATCCTGAGTTACATCCTCTATTATACTCCAGAGCTGCACTCACTATTCTGCTGGTGCAGTCACTGTGTACATACATTACTTATCCTGTACTGATCCTGAGTTACATCCTGTATTATACTCCAGAGCTGCACTCACTATTCTGCTGGTGCAGTCACTGTGTACGTATTTGAAATAAATTCGGGATGCCAATCACCAGACACAGGAGCAGACACTGAACATGCAGAGAAGTCTTGGTGATTTTCACTCTGAAGCCTGACTTGTTAATCACAGGACAGTCTAGGATGTGGATGCAGCAGGCGGTGGTCTTCTACAGAATACAGAGGTGCTAGATGCTGCAGATTTGGGGCTTTCCTCTGTGTTCTGCAGACTGCAGGCGTCCTCTTACCTCTGTGCTCTCTCAGTCGTGTAGCTTTTCTCTTCTGTCCAGTGTCCCATGATGTGAATTCTGGTCTATTCAGTAGGTGAATTCCAGACCATCAGCAGCTAAGAACTTCTGGAGATAACAGCAAAGGACAACCTTCTGCCATGATCTTACCAGTGATGATATGGTGCCTGTTTGCCGGTATGTATGGAGGTTTGTATTATGTGAGGGGGATGCAGTATATCATATACAGTATGTAGGGTGCGGTATATTATGTAGGGTGCAGTATATCATATACAGTCTGTAGGGTGCAGTATATCATATACAGTCTGTAGGGTGCAGTATATCATATACAGTATGTAGGGTGCGGTATATTATGTAGGGTGCAGTATATCATATACAGTATGTAGGGTGCGGTATATCATATACAGTCTGTAGGGTGCAGTATATCATATACAGTATGTAGGGTGCGGTATATCATGTACAGTATGTAGGGTGCGGTATATCATATACAGTATGTAGGGTGCGGTATATCATGTACAGTATGTAGAGTGCAGTATATTATGTAGAGCATGTAGGGTGCGGTATATCATGTACAGTATGTAGGGTGCGGTATATGATGTAGGGTGCGATATAATCATGTACAGTATGTAGGGTGCGGTATATCATGTACAGTATGTAGGGTGCGGTATATGATGTAGGGTGCGGTATATCATGTACAGTATGTAGGGTGCGGTATATCATGTACAGTATGTAGGGTGCGGTATATGATGTAGAGTATGTAGGGTGCGGTATATCATATACAGTATGTAGGGTGCAGTATATCATATACAGTATGTAGGGTGCGGTATATCATGTACAGTATGTAGGGTGCGGTATATGATGTAGGGTGCGGTATATCATGTACAGTATGTAGGGTGCGGTATATCATGTACAGTATGTAGGGTGCGGTATATGATGTAGGGTGCGGTATATCATGTACAGTATGTAGGGTGCGGTATATGATGTAGAGTATGTAGGGTGCGGTATATGATGTAGAGTATGTAGGGTGCGGTATATCATATACAGTATGTAGGGTGCAGTATATCATATACAGTATGTAGGGTGCAGTATATCATATACAGTATGTAGGGTGCAGTATATCATATACAGTATGTAGGGTGCAGTATATTATGTAGAGCATGTAGGGTGCAGTATATCATATAGATTATGTAGGGTGCGGTATATCATGTAGAGTATGTAGGGTGCGGTATATCATGTACAGTATGTAGGGTGCGGTATATCATGTACAGTATGTAGGGTGCGGTATATGATGTAGGGTGCGGTATATCATATACAGTATGTAGGGTGCAGTATATCATATACAGTATGTAGGGTGCAGTATATCATGTACAGTATGTAGGGTGCAGTATATCATGTACAGTATGTAGGGTGCGGTATATCATGTAGAGTATGTAGGGTGCGGTATATGATGTAGGGTGCGGTATATCATATACAGTATGTAGGGTGCAGTATATCATATACAGTATGTAGGGTGCAGGATATCATGTACAGTATGTAGGGTGCAGTATATCATATACAGTATGTAGGGTGCGGTATATCATATACATTATGTAGGGTGCAGTATATCATATACAGTATGTAGGGTGCAGTATATCATGTACAGTATGTAGGGTGCAGTATATCATGTACAGTATGTACATCTGTGAACCGTCCATATCTCCGTGCAATCCTATGTGACCCGTTCTATAGAGAGGAGGTGGATTATATCCCTGACTGCAGTCCTTATGAGTTGTGCACGTGCAACGCCCTTACTACGGCTAGGGGCCCTTTAAGTAAAAGTTTTTGTCGTGACGCCAGTTGCATTTCAGCGACGAGGGATGGGGAGTCTCCCTAAGTAGATGGTGGTAGTGGGTACTCAGGATAGGAATGCCAGAGCGGTGTAGGGTGGTCTATAAGGGTGCGGTATATCATGTAGAGTATGTAGGGTGCAGTATATCATATACAGTATGTAGGGTGCGGTATATCATGTACAGTATGTAGGGTGCGGTATATCATGTAGAGTATGTAGGGTGCAGTATATCATATACAGTATGTAGGGTGCGGTATATCATGTAGAGCATGTAGGGTGCAGTATATCATGTACAGTATGTAGGGTGCAGTATATCATGTACAGTATGTAGGGTGCGGTATATCATGTACAGTATGCAGGGTGTGGTATATCATGTACAGTATGTAGGGTGCGGTATATCATGTAGATTATGTAGGTTGCGGTATATCATGTACAGTATGCAGGGTGCGGTATATCATGTACAGTATGTAGGGTGCGGTATATCATGTACAGTATGTAGGGTGCGGTATATCATATACAGTATGTAGGGTGCAGTATATCATGTACAGTATGTAGGGTGCAGTATATCATGTACAGTATGTAGGGTGCGGTATATCATGTAGAGTATGTAGGGTGCGGTATATCATATACAGTATGTAGGGTGCAGTATATCATGTACAGTATGTAGGGTGCGGTATATCATGTATAGTATGTAGGGTGCAGTATATCATATACAGTATGTAGGGTGCAGTATATCATATACAGTATGTAGGGTGCAGTATATCATGTACAGTATGTAGGGTGCGGTATATCATGTAGAGTATGTAGGGTGCAGTATATCATATACAGTATGTAGGGTGCAGTATATCATATACAGTATGTAGGGTGCAGTATATCATGTACAGTATGTAGGGTGCGGTATATCATGTACAGTATGTAGGGTGCAGTATATCATATACAGTATGTAGGGTGCAGTATATCATGTACAGTATGTAGAGTGCAGGATATCATGTAGAGTATGTAGGGTGCGGTATATCATGTACAGTATGTAGGGTGCAGTATATCATGTACAGTATGTAGGGTGCGGTATATCATGTAGAGCATGTAGGGTGCAGTATATCATGTACAGTATGTAGGGTGCAGTATATCATGTACAGTATGTAGGGTGCAGTATATCATGTACAGTATGTAGGGTGCGGTATATCATGTAGAGTATGTAGGGTGCGGTATATCATGTAGAGTATGTAGAGTGCAGTATATCATGTACAGTATGCAGGGTGCGGTATATCATGTAGATTATGTAGGTTGCGGTATATCATGTACAGTATGCAGGGTGCGGTATATCATGTACAGTATGTAGGGTGCGGTATATCATGTACAGAATGTAGGGTGCAGTATATCATGTAGAGTATGTAGGGTGCGGTATATCATGTAGAGTATGTAGGGTGCAGTATATCATGTACAGTATGTAGGGTGCAGGATATCATGTAGATTATGTAGGGTGCGGTATAACATATACAGTATGTAGGGTGCGGTATATCATGTAGAGCATGTAGGGTGCGGTATATCATGTAGAGTATGTAGGGTGCGGTATATCATGTAGAGTATGTAGGGTGCGGTATATCATGTAGAGTATGTAGGGTGCAGTATATCATGTACAGTATGTAGGGTGCAGGATATCATGTAGATTATGTAGGGTGCGGTATAACATATACAGTATGTAGGGTGCGGTATATCATGTAGAGCATGTAGGGTGCGGTATATCATGTAGAGTATGTAGGGTGCGGTATATCATGTACAGTATGTAGGGTGCAGGATATCATGTAGATTATGTAGGGTGCGGTATAACATATACAGTATGTAGGGTGTGGTATATCATGTAGAGCATGTAGGGTGCGGTATAACATATACAGTATGTAGGGTGCGGTATATCATGTACAGTATGTAGGGTGCGGTATAACATATACAGTATGTAGGGTGCGGTATATCATGTACAGTATGTAGGGTGCGGTATTTCATGTACAGTATGCAGGGTGCGGTATATCATGTACAGTATGTAGGGTGCGGTATATCATGTAGAGTATGTAGGGTGCGGTATATCATATACAGTATGTAGGGTGCGGTATATCATGTACAGTATGTAGGGTGCGGTATATCATGTACAGTATGTAGGGTGCGGTATATCATGTACAGTATGTAGGGTGCGGTATATCATGTAGATTATGTAGGGTGCGGTATATCATGTACAGTATGTAGGGTGCGGTATATCATGTACAGTATGCAGGGTGCGGTATATCATGTACAGTATGTAGGGTGCGGTATATCATGTAGAGTATGTAGGGTGCGGTATATCATATACAGTATGTAGGGTGCAGTATATCATGTACAGTATGTAGGGTGCAGGATATCATGTACAGTATGTAGGGTGCGGTATATCATGTACATTATGTAGGGTGCAGTATATCATGTACAGTATGCAGGGTGCAGGATATCATGTACAGTATGTAGGGTGCGGTATATCATGTAGAGTATGTAGTGTGCAGTATATCATGTACAGTATGTAGAGTGCAGGATATCATGTAGAGCATGTAGGGTGCGGTATATCATGTTCAGTATGTAGGGTGCGGTATATCATGTACAGTATGCAGGGTGCGGTATATCATGTACAGTATGTAGGGTGCAGTATATCATGTACAGTATGTAGGGTGCAGGATATCATGTAGAGTATGTAGGGTGCAGTATATCATGTACAGTATGTAGGGTGCGGTATATCATGTAGATTATGTAGGTTGCGGTATATCATGTACAGTATGTAGGGTGCAATATATCATGTACAGTATGTAGGGTGCGGTATATCATGTACAGTATGTAGGGTGCGGTATATCATGTAGAGTATGTAGGGTGCGGTATATCATGTACAGTATGTATGGTGCGGTATATCATGTAGAGTATGTAGGGTGCGGTATATCATATACAGTATGTAGGGTGCGGTATATCATGTACAGTATGTAGGGTGCGGTATATCATGTACAGTATGTAGGGTGCGGTATATCATGTACAGTATGTAGGGTGCGGTATATCATGTACAGTATGCAGGGTGCGGTATATCATGTACAGTATGTAGGGTGCAGTATATCATATACAGTATGTAGGGTGCGGTATATCATGTACAGTATGTAGGGTGCAGGATATCATGTAGAGTATGTAGGGTGCAGTATATCATGTACAGTATGCAGGGTGCGGTATATCATGTAGAGTATGTAGGGTGCGGTATATCATGTACAGTATGTAGGGTGCAGTATATCATGTACAGTATGTAGGGTGCGGTATATCATGTACAGTATGTAGGGTGCGGTATATCATGTACAGTATGTAGGGTGCGGTATATCATGTAGAGTATACAGGGTGCGTTATATCATGTACAGTATGTAGGGTGCGGTATATCATGTACAGTATGTAGGGTGCGGTATATCATGTACAGTATACAGGGTGCGGTATATCATGTACAGTATACAGGGTGCGGTATATCATGTAGAGTATGTAGGGTGCGGTATATCATGTACAGTATGTAGGGTGCGGTATATCATGTACAGTATGTAGGGTGCGGTATATCATGTAGAGTATGCAGGGTGCGGTATATCATGTACAGTATGTAGGGTGCGGTATATCATGTAGAGTATGTAGGGTGCGGTATATCATGTACAGTATACAGGGTGCGGTATATCATGTACAGTATGCAGGGTGCGGTATATCATGTACAGTATGTAGGGTGTGGTATATCATGTAGAGTATGCAGGGTACGGTATATCATGTAGAGTATGTAGGGTGCGGTATATCATGTACAGTATGTAGGGTGTGGTATATCATGTAGAGTATGTAGGGTGCGGTATATCATGTAGAGTATGCAGGGTGCGGTATATCATGTACAGTATGTAGGGTGCGGTATATCATGTACAGTATGTAAGGTGCGGTATATCATGTACAGTATGTAGGGTGCGGTATATCATGTACAGTATGTAGGGTGCGGTATATCATGTAGAGTATGTAGGGTGCGGTATATCATGTAGAGTATGCAGGGTGCGGTATATCATGTAGAGTATGCAGGGTGCGGTATATCATGTACAGTATGTAGGGTGCGGTATATCATGTAGAGTATGTAGGGTGCGGTATATCATGTAGAGTATGTAGGGTGCGGTATATCATGTACAGTATGTAGGGTGCGGTATATCATGTACAGTATGTAGGGTGCGGTATATCATGTACAGTATGTAGGGTGCGGTATATCATGTACAGTATGTAGGGTGCGGTATATCATGTAGAGTATGTAGGGTGCGGTATATTGTGAAGAGGACCTATAGTCATCTTGTAGGGTGCACTTTCTCTGTATGGTTTCGTGTATGGTATATAGTGCATGCTATAGAGGACACCGGCCTGTATCACACACACAGGTTATCTGCCCATTCCGACAGATCTGTGTGTAGTCGGCCGTAGGACCAGTGGTTGGTCAGATAATCGGTTGTTGTGAGACAGGTCTTTGTCTGATCTCTCAGAACAGTCCCAGGCTTTACGTCCTCCTTCCTGACCCCTCTCTACAAAGGAACAGATTATTTCCTTCTTCTCTCTTCACAAGATCTTTCTTTTATTGCAGACTCGTTATCTTGTTAATTTTTGTTACGTTTTTAGTTGTGACTAAATAAAAAATCTTAGTTTTTCTGAAGGCAAATTACAAACTCTCTAGAAGATCTTCTCATTAGATGTGAATGGTGGTCAGCTCACGCCTTCTGCTCTTTCCACAGAATTATCTGCCGTGACCCTCGTCCAAACCCCTCCAGTCCTCTACGTCTTGGTGGGTCAGAGGGCCACCATTGCCTGTGAGGTGAGAAAAGACAAAAATCTGCAGATTGTTCAGTATTACTGGCAGCGGAACAATACGCACCCTGACCAGTTTCTGGAGAACAGTACAAGAATCACCATCATGTCCAACACCCTCATCATCTCCTCTGTCACCACTAATGACTCCAGCCTCTATGTCTGCACTGCCCGGGACTCCGAACTACAATCCTATACAGGAAACGGGACTCATCTTCTGGTCCGAGGTGAGGAAAGAACATCAGTAGGGATGAGCGAACCTGGACTGCACTCTTCAGGTTTGTACCGAACATAACGGTGTCCGGGTACCAAATACGGACTTTTCGTAGTTAAAGTAAAGCTTGTTGAAAGGCTGCAGCGCAGCCAATCAACAAGCGATTAAGCTGTGGGCATTTGGAAGCCATCATAGTCATGTCTAGTATTGGCATGGCTATGATTGGCCGGCGCACCATGTGACAATGTGACCATGTGACCATGTATGTATAAATGCTGGATCACATGGTGCGCCGCCATTCTGCTCTGACTAGTGTGAGGACAGGACGCTGCTGCAGGCAGGGGGTTAGGCCTTTATTAGTATTATACAGTGGGTGGATGTAGCCAGCTAAGACCTGACCTAGTTTGCTAGTGTAGCTCATATGTGTATACAGCTAGACCTGGCAATAGCCTTAATACAGTTCCTATGTTTATGTGTGAAAGACAAAAGCAGAGTTATTTACTGTGACATCATGTTTTGGATGTCATAAAACTGTTATATTTTGTGCTCACAGAAGCAGAAAAAGATAATATGCCTTTAAGATTTATTTTGTAATGTAAGGTAAGCTCAGTGACACAGCAGAAACAACAGAAAGCATAGTGTTAATCTACTGTTGCTGGGCAGAAGTCTAGGCCAATCAGAGCCAACTTCTCACACAGCAAGAGTTTTCACCAATCACAGCCAGCCTCACACACAGCCTGTCTGGGAATTCCCCTAGCAGGAGCTGCTAGAATCATTATTCACCAGAGACAGGAGCTGAAGAGACATTCACTCCACTGAGAGCTGTGTTTTTATCGAAGCAGGAGAGGCCAAAATAGGTATTTAAATCAGTTATATAATGTTCCTACTGTTAGTATAGTGATTAGAACTGTATACTGAACCAGTTATATGTGTGTTTACTTACAGTTCCACCAAATACAAATTGCAAATTCAATTGCAAACTACAAATTCATATTGCAAGCATACAAACCAGATTCCATACAAATTGCAAACAAACTGCAAACTGCTCATACCAGATCATAAGCAATTGCATACTGCAAACTGCAAACCAAGTTGAGCAAGCAGAACTATTAGTTAGACCTCAGATATACGTCTCAGAGAGATCATAAAGTGCTTAAATAACTTACAGTGACAGTACAGATACTCAAGAGAGAAATATATCCACCATTGTATGTTGAATGACAAGATTGAACAGTTGAACCACCATCTTATGCATACCGCCATTTTGTGATATCTTTTCAACACATGTTATGTACATGGGCTATCTACTGCGGAGGCGGCAGTGTTATATGGAGAAAAGTTGAAGTTAATAAAGAAGTTATTTGAAGCATTTGGTGTGCTCTTCCATAGAACGGCGCTAGAGGAATTACAGAGTAACAGACTTCTTATAATGCCACAGCGCAAAAGGCACTTCATAGTGCTGCACCTGCCACAGTGATGACCTGTAGGCATTACTGATGGGTGCAGTACAGCTCCTCTGCACCACTGAGACAGAAATACCAGACTGAGGGGGACCTGTAGACATTACTGATGGGTGCAGTACAGCTCCTCTGCACCACTGAGACAGAAATACCAGACTGAGGGGACATGTAGGTATTACTGATGGGGGCAGTACAGCTCCTCTGCACCACTGAGACAGAAATACCAGTCTGAGGGGACCTGTAGACATTACTGATGGGTGCAGTACAGCTGCTCTGCACCACTGAGACAGAAATACCAGACTGAGTGGACATGTAGGTATTACTGATGGGGGCAGTACAGCTCCTCTGCACCACTGAGACAGAAGTACCAGACTGAGAGGACCTGTAGGTATTACTGATGGGGGCAGTACAGCTCCTCTGCACCACTGAGACAGAAGTACCAGACTGAGGAGGACCTGTAGACATTACTGATGGGGGCAGTACAGCTCCTCTGCACCACTGAGACAGAAATACCAGACTGAGGAGACCTGTAGGTATTACTGATGGGGGCAGTACAGCTCCTCTGCACCACTGAGACAGAAATACCAGACTGAGGAGGACCTGTAGACATTACTGATGGGGGCAGTACAGCTCCTCTGCACCACTGAGACAGAAATACCAGACTGAGGAGGACCTGTAGGTATTACTGATGGGTGCAGTACAGCTCCTCTGCACCACTGAGACAGAAATACCAGACTGAGGGGGACCTGTAGGTATTACTGATGGGTGCAGTACAGCTCCTCTGCACCACTGAGACAGAAATACCAGACTGAGGGGGACCTGTAGACATTACTGATGGGTGCAGTACAGCTCCTCTGCACCACTGAGACAGAAATACCAGACTGAGGGGGACCTGTAGACATTACTGATGGGTGCAGTACAGCTCCTCTGCACCACTGAGACAGAAATACCAGACTGAGGGGACATGTAGGTATTACTGATGGGGGCAGTACAGCTCCTCTGCACCACTGAGACAGAAGTACCAGACTGAGAGGACCTGTAGGTATTACTGATGGGGGCAGTACAGCTCCTCTGCACCACTGAGACAGAAGTACCAGACTGAGGAGGACCTGTAGACATTACTGATGGGGGCAGTACAGCTCCTCTGCACCACTGAGACAGAAATACCAGACTGAAGGGGACCTGTAGGTATTACTGATGGGTGCAGTACAGCTCCTCTGCACCACTGAGACAGAAATACCAGACTGAGGGGACCTGTAGGTATTACTGATGGGGGCAGTACAGCTCCTCTGCACCACTGAGACAGAAATACCAGACTGAGGAGGACCTGTAGGTATTACTGATGGGTGCAGTACAGCTCCTCTGCACCACTGAGACAGAAATACCAGACTGAGGAGGACCTGTAGGTATTACTGATGGGTGCAGTACAGCTCCTCTGCACCACTGAGACAGAAATACCAGACTGAGGAGGACCTGTAGACATTACTGATGGGGGCAGTACAGCTCCTCTGCACCACTGAGACAGAAATACCAGACTGAGGAGGACCTGTAGGTATTACTGATGGGTGCAGTACAGCTCCTCTGCACCACTGAGACAGAAATACCAGACTGAGGAGACCTGTAGGTATTACTGATGGGGGCAGTACAGCTCCTCTGCACCACTGAGACAGAAATACCAGACTGAGGAGGACCTGTAGGTATTACTGATGGGTGCAGTACAGCTCCTCTGCACCACTGAGACAGAAATACCAGACTGAGGAGGACCTGTAGGTATTACTGATGGGTGCAGTACAGCTCCTCTGCACCACTGAGACAGAAATACCAGACTGAGGGGACCTGTAGACATTACTGATGGGGGCAGTACAGCTCCTCTGCACCACTGAGACAGAAATACCAGACTGAGGGGGACCTGTAGGTATTACTGATGGGGGCAGTACAGCTCCTCTGCACCACTGAGACAGAAATACCAGACTGAGGAGGACCTGTAGACATTACTGATGGGGGCAGTACAGCTCCTCTGCACCACTGAGACAGAAGTACCAGACTGAGAGGACCTGTAGGTATTACTGATGGGGGCAGTACAGCTCCTCTGCACCACTGAGACAGAAGTACCAGACTGAGGAGGACCTGTAGACATTACTGATGGGGGCAGTACAGCTCCTCTGCACCACTGAGACAGAAATACCAGACTGAGGGGGACCTGTAGACATTACTGATGGGTGCAGTACAGCTCCTCTGCACCACTGAGACAGAAATACCAGACTGAGGGGGACCTGTAGACATTACTGATGGGTGCAGTACAGCTCCTCTGCACCACTGAGACAGAAATACCAGACTGAGGGGGACCTGTAGACATTACTGATGGGTGCAGTACAGCTCCTCTGCACCACTGAGACAGAAATACCAGACTGAGGGGACATGTAGGTATTACTGATGGGGGCAGTACAGCTCCTCTGCACCACTGAGACAGAAGTACCAGACTGAGAGGACCTGTAGGTATTACTGATGGGGGCAGTACAGCTCCTCTGCACCACTGAGACAGAAGTACCAGACTGAGGAGGACCTGTAGGTATTACTGATGGGTGCAGTACAGCTCCTCTGCACCACTGAGACAGAAATACCAGACTGAAGGGGACCTGTAGGTATTACTGATGGGTGCAGTACAGCTCCTCTGCACCACTGAGACAGAAATACCAGACTGAGGGGACCTGTAGGTATTACTGATGGGGGCAGTACAGCTCCTCTGCACCACTGAGACAGAAATACCAGACTGAGGAGGACCTGTAGGTATTACTGATGGGGGCAGTACAGCTCCTCTGCACCACTGAGACAGAAATACCAGACTGAGGGGGACCTGTAGACATTACTGATGGGGGCAGTACAGCTCCTCTGCACCACTGAGACAGAGATACCAGACTGAAGAGGACCTGTAGGTATTACTGATGGGTGCAGTACAGCTCCTCTGCACCACTGAGACAGAAATACCAGACTGAGGAGGACCTGTAGACATTACTGATGGGGGCAGTACAGCTCCTCTGCACCACTGAGACAGAGATACCAGACTGAGGAGGACCTGTAGGTATTACTGATGGGTGCAGTACAGCTCCTCTGCACCACTGAGACAGAAATACCAGACTGAGGAGGACCTGTAGGTATTACTGATGGGTGCAGTACAGCTCCTCTGCACCACTGAGACAGAAATACCAGACTGAGGAGGACCTGTAGACATTACTGATGGGGGCAGTACAGCTCCTCTGCACCACTGAGACAGAAATACCAGACTGAGGAGGACCTGTAGGTATTACTGATGGGTGCAGTACAGCTCCTCTGCACCACTGAGACAGAAATACCAGACTGAGGAGACCTGTAGGTATTACTGATGGGGGCAGTACAGCTCCTCTGCACCACTGAGACAGAAATACCAGACTGAGGAGGACCTGTAGGTATTACTGATGGGTGCAGTACAGCTCCTCTGCACCACTGAGACAGAAATACCAGACTGAGGAGGACCTGTAGGTATTACTGATGGGTGCAGTACAGCTCCTCTGCACCACTGAGACAGAAATACCAGACTGAGGGGACCTGTAGACATTACTGATGGGGGCAGTACAGCTCCTCTGCACCACTGAGACAGAAATACCAGACTGAGGGGGACCTGTAGGTATTACTGATGGGGGCAGTACAGCTCCTCTGCACCACTGAGACAGAAATACCAGACTGAGGAGGACCTGTAGACATTACTGATGGGGGCAGTACAGCTCCTCTGCACCACTGAGACAGAAATACCAGACTGAGGAGACCTGTAGGTATTACTGATGGGGGCAGTACAGCTCCTCTGCACCACTGAGACAGAAATACCAGACTGAGGAGGACCTGTAGGTATTACTGATGGGTGCAGTACAGCTCCTCTGCACCACTGAGACAGAAATACCAGACTGAGGAGGACCTGTAGGTATTACTGATGGGTGCAGTACAGCTCCTCTGCACCACTGAGACAGAAATACCAGACTGAGGGGACCTGTAGACATTACTGATGGGGGCAGTACAGCTCCTCTGCACCACTGAGACAGAAATACCAGACTGAGGGGGACCTGTAGGTATTACTGATGGGGGCAGTACAGCTCCTCTGCACCACTGAGACAGAAATACCAGACTGAGGGGACCTGTAGGTATTACTGATGGGGGCAGTACAGCTCCTCTGCACCACTGAGACAGAAATACCAGACTGAGGACCTGTAGGCATTACTGATGGGGGCAGTACAGCTCCTCTGCACCACTGAGACAGAAATACCAGACTGAGGAGACCTGTAGACATTACTGATGGGGGCAGTACAGCTCCTCTGCACCACTGAGACAGAAGTACCAGACTGAGGGGACCTGTTGGTATTACTGATGGGGGCAGTACAGCTCCTCTGCACCACTGAGACAGAAATACCAGACTGAGGGGACCTGTAGGTATTACTGATAGGTGCAGTACAGCTCCTCTGCACCACTGAGACAGAAATACCAGACTGAGGAGGACCTGTAGACATTACTGATGGGTGCAGTACAGCTCCTCTGCACCACTGAGACAGAAATACCAGACTGAGGGGACCTGTAGGTATTACTGATGGGGGCAGTACAGCTCCTCTGCACCACTGAGACAGAAATACCAGACTGAGGAGGACCTGTAGGTATTACTGATGGGGGCAGTACAGCTCCTCTGCACCACTGAGACAGAAATACCAGACTGAGGAGGACCTGTAGACATTACTGATGGGTACAGTACAGCTCCTCTGAACCACTGAGACAAAAATACTAGACTGAGGAGGACCTGTAGACATTACTAATGGGTGCAGTACAGCTCCTCTGCACCACTGAGACAGAAATACCAGACTGAGGGGACCTGTAGACATTACTGATGGGTGCAGTACAGCTCCTCTGCACCACTGAGACAGAAATACCAGACTGAGGGGACCTGTAGACATTACTGATGGGGGCAGTACAGCTCCTCTGCACCACTGAGACAGAAATACCAGACTGAGGAGGACCTGTAGGTATTACTGATGGGGGCAGTACAGCTCCTCTGCACCACTGAAACAGAAATACCAGACTGAGGAGGACCTGTAGGTATTACTGATGGGTGCAGTACAGCTCCTCTGCACCACTGAGACAGAAATACCAGACTGAGGGGACCTGTAGACATTACTGATGGGTGCAGTACAGCTTCTCTGCACCACTGAGACAGAAATACCAGACTGAGGGGGACCTGTAGGTATTACTGATGGGTGCAGTACAGCTCCTCTGCACCACTGAGACAGAAATACCAGACTGAGGAGGACCTGTAGACATTACTGATGGGGGCAGTACAGCTCCTCTGCACCACTGAGACAGAAATACCAGACTGAGGAGGACCTGTAGGTATTACTGATGGGTGCAGTACAGCTCCTCTGCACCACTGAGACAGAAATACCAGACTGAGGAGGACCTGTAGACATTACTGATGGGGGCAGTACAGCTCCTCTGCACCACTGAGACAGAAATACCAGACTGAGGGGACCTGTAGACATTACTGATGGGTGCAGTACAGCTCCTCTGCACCACTGAAACAGAAATACCAGACTGAGGGGGACCTGTAGTTATTACTGATGGGGGCAGTACAGCTCCTCTGCACCACTGAGACAGAAATACCAGACTGAGGAGGACCTGTAGGTATTACTGATGGGTGCAGTACAGCTCCTCTGCACCACTGAGACAGAAATACCAGACTGAGGAGGACCTGTAGACATTACTGATGGGGGCAGTACAGCTCCTCTGCACCACTGAGACAGAAATACCAGACTGAGGAGGACCTGTAGGTATTACTGATGGGTGCAGTACAGCTCCTCTGCACCACTGAGACAGAAATACCAGACTGAGGAGGACCTGTAGGTATTACTGATGGGTGCAGTACAGCTCCTCTGCACCACTGAGACAGAAATGCCAGACTGAGGAGGACCTGTAGACATTACTGATGGGTGCAGTACAGCTCCTCTGCACCACTGAGACAGAAATACCAGACTGAGGGGACCTGTAGACATTACTGATGGGTGCAGTACAGCTCCTCTGCACCACTGAAACAGAAATACCAGACTGAGGGGGACCTGTAGTTATTACTGATGGGGGCAGTACAGCTCCTCTGCACCACTGAGACAGAAATACCAGACTGAGGAGGACCTGTAGGTATTACTGATGGGTGCAGTACAGCTCCTCTGCACCACTGAGACAGAAATACCAGACTGAGGAGGACCTGTAGACATTACTGATGGGGGCAGTACAGCTCCTCTGCACCACTGAGACAGAGATACCAGACTGAGGGGACCTGTAGGTATTACTGATGGGTGCAGTACAGCTCCTCTGCACCACTGAGACAGAAATACCAGACTGAGGGGACCTGTAGACATTACTGATGGGGGCAGTACAGCTCCTCTGCACCACTGAGACAGAAATACCAGACTGAGGAGGACCTGTAGGTATTACTGATGGGTGCAGTACAGCTCCTCTGCACCACTGAGACAGAAATACCAGACTGAGGGGACCTGAAGACATTACTGATGGGGGCAGTACAGCTCCTCTGCACCACTGAGACAGAAATACCAGACTGAGGGGACCTGTAGGTATTACTGATGGGTGCAGTACAGCTCCTCTGCACCACTGAGACAGAAATACCAGACTGAGGAGGACCTGTAGGTATTACTGATGGGTGCAGTACAGCTCCTCTGCACCACTGAGACAGAAATACTAGACTGAGGAGACCTGTAGACATTACTGATGGGGGCAGTACAGCTCCTCTGCACCACTGAGACAGAAATACCAGACTGAGGGGACCTGTAGACATTACTGATGGGGGCAGTACAGCTCCTCTGCACCACTGAGACAGAAATACCAGACTGAGGAGGACCTGTAGGTATTACTGATGGGTGCAGTACAGCTCCTCTGCACCACTGAGACAGAAATACCAGACTGAGGAGGACCTGTAGACATTACTGATGGGGGCAGTACAGCTCCTCTGCACCACTGAGACAGAAATACCAGACTGAGGGGACCTGTAGACATTACTGATGGGGGCAGTACAGCTCCTCTGCACCACTGAGACAGAAATACCAGACTGAGGAGGACCTGTAGACATTACTGATGGGGGCAGTACAGCTCCTCTGCACCACTGAGACAGAAATACCAGACTGAGGAGGACCTGTAGACATTACTGATGGGGGCAGTACAGCTCCTCTGCACCACTGAGACAGAAATACCAGACTGAGGAGGACCTGTAGGTATTACTGATGGGGGCAGTACAGCTCCTCTGCACCACTGAGACAGAAATACCAGACTGAGGGGACCTGTAGACATTACTGATGGGGGCAGTACAGCTCCTCTGCACCACTGAGACAGAAATACCAGACTGAGGAGGACCTGTAGACATTACTGATGAGGGCAGTACAGCTCCTCTGCACCACTGAGACAGAAATACCAGACTGAGGAGGACCTGTAGACATTACTGATGGGGGCAGTACAGCTCCTCTGCACCACTGAGACAGAGATACCAGACTGAGGGGACCTGTAGTTATTACTGATGGGGGCAGTACAGCTCCTCTGCACCACTGAGACAGAAATACCAGACTGAGGGGACCTGTAGGTATTACTGATGGGGGCAGTACAGCTCCTCTGCACCACTGAGACAGAAATACCAGACTGAGGGGACCTGTAGACATTACTGATGGGGGCAGTACAGCTCCTCTGCACCACTGAGACAGAAATACCAGACTGAGGAGGACCTGTAGGTATTACTGATGGGGGCAGTACAGCTCCTCTGCACCACTGAGACAGAGATACCAGACTGAGGGGACCTGTGGGTATTACTGATGGGGGCAGTACAGCTCCTCTGCACCACTGAGACAGAAATACCAGACTGAGGAGGACCTGTAGGTATTACTGATGGGGGCAGTACAGCTCCTCTGCACCACTGAGACAGAAATACCAGACTGAGGGGACCTGTAGACATTACTGATGGGGGCAGTACAGCTCCTCTGCACCACTGAGACAGAAATACCAGACTGAGGAGGACCTGTAGGTATTACTGATGGGGGCAGTACAGCTCCTCTGCACCACTGAGACAGAGATACCAGACTGAGGGGACCTGTGGGTATTACTGATGGGGGCAGTACAGCTCCTCTGCACCACTGAGACAGAAATACCAGACTGAGGAGGACCTGTAGGTATTACTGATGCGTGCAGTACAGCTCCTCTGCACCACTGAGACAGAAATACCAGACTGAGGGGACCTGTAGACATTACTGATGGGGGCAGTACAGCTCCTCTGCACCACTGAGACAGAAATACCAGACTGAGGGGGACCTGTAGGTATTACTGATGGGGGCAGTACAGCTCCTCTGCACCACTGAGACAGAAATACCAGACTGAGGGGACCTGTAGGTATTACTGATGGGGGCAGTACAGCTCCTCTGCACCACTGAGACAGAAATACCAGACTGAGGAGGACCTGTGGGTATTACTGATGGGGGCAGTACAGCTCCTCTGCACCACTGAGACAGAGATACCAGACTGAGTGGGACCTGTGGGTATTACTGATGGGTGCAGTACAGCTCCTCTGCACCACTGAGACAGAAATACCAGACTGAGGGGGACCTGTAGACATTACTGATGGAGGCAGTACAGCTCCTCTGCACTACTGAGACAGAAATACCAGACTGAGGGGGACCTGTAGACATTACTGATGGGGGCAGTACAGCTCCTCTGCACCACTGAGACAGAAATACCAGACTGAGGGGACCTGTAGGTATTACTGATGGGGGCAGTACAGCTCCTCTGCACCACTGAGACAGAAATACCAGACTGAGGAGGACCTGTAGGTATTACTGATGGGGGCAGTACAGCTCCTCTGCACCACTGAGACAGAAATACCAGACTGAGGGGACCTGTAGACATTACTGATGGGGGCAGTACAGCTTCTCTGCACCACTGAGACAGAAATACCAGACTGAGGGGGACCTGTAGGTATTACTGATGGGTGCAGTACAGCTCCTCTGCACCACTGAGACAGAAATACCAGACTGAGGACCTGTAGGCATTACTGATGGGGGCAGTACAGCTCCTCTGCACCACTGAGACAGAAATACCAGACTGAGGAGGACCTGTGGGTATTACTGATGGGGGCAGTACAGCTCCTCTGCACCACTGAGACAGAGATACCAGACTGAGTGGGACCTGTGGGTATTACTGATGGGTGCAGTACAGCTCCTCTGCACCACTGAGACAGAAATACCAGACTGAGGGGGACCTGTAGACATTACTGATGGGGGCAGTACAGCTCCTCTGCACCACTGAGACAGAAATACCAGACTGAGGGGGACCTGTAGGTATTACTGATGGGGGCAGTACAGCTCCTCTGCACCACTGAGACAGAAATACCAGACTGAGGGGGACCTGTAGACATTACTGATGGGGGCAGTACAGCTCCTCTGCACCACTGAGACAGAAATACCAGACTGAGGAGGACCTGTAGGTATTACTGATGGGTGCAGTACAGCTCCTCTGCACCACTGAGACAGAAATACCAGACTGAGGAGGACCTGTAGGTATTACTGATGGGGGCAGTACAGCTCCTCTGCACCACTGAGACAGAAATACCAGACTGAGGGGACCTGTAGACATTACTGATGGGGGCAGTACAGCTCCTCTGCACCACTGAGACAGAAATACCAGACTGAGGAGGACCTGTAGGTATTACTGATGGGGGCAGTACAGCTCCTCTGCACCACTGAGACAGAAATACCAGACTGAGGGGACCTGTGGGTATTACTGATGGGGGCAGTACAGCTCCTCTGCACCACTGAGACAGAAATACCAGACTGAGGAGGACCTGTAGGTATTACTGATGGGTGCAGTACAGCTCCTCTGCACCACTGAGACAGAAATACCAGACTGAGGGGACCTGTAGACATTACTGATGGGGGCAGTACAGCTCCTCTGCACCACTGAGACAGAAATACCAGACTGAGGGGGACCTGTAGGTATTACTGATGGGGGCAGTACAGCTCCTCTGCACCACTGAGACAGAAATACCAGACTGAGGGGACCTGTAGGTATTACTGATGGGGGCAGTACAGCTCCTCTGCACCACTGAGACAGAAATACCAGACTGAGGGGGACCTGTAGGTATTACTGATGGGGGCAGTACAGCTCCTCTGCACCACTGAGACAGAAATACCAGACTGAGGGGACCTGTAGGTATTACTGATGGGGGCAGTACAGCTCCTCTGCACCACTGAGACAGAAATACCAGACTGAGGAGGACCTGTGGGTATTACTGATGGGGGCAGTACAGCTCCTCTGCACCACTGAGACAGAGATACCAGACTGAGTGGGACCTGTGGGTATTACTGATGGGTGCAGTACAGCTCCTCTGCACCACTGAGACAGAAATACCAGACTGAGGGGACCTGTAGGTATTACTGATGGGGGCAGTACAGCTCCTCTGCACCACTGAGACAGAAATACCAGACTGAGGGGGACCTGTAGACATTACTGATGGGGGCAGTACAGCTCCTCTGCACCACTGAGACAGAAATACCAGACTGAGGGGACCTGTAGGTATTACTGATGGGGGCAGTACAGCTCCTCTGCACCACTGAGACAGAAATACCAGACTGAGGAGGACCTGTAGGTATTACTGATGGGTGCAGTACAGCTCCTCTGCACCACTGAGACAGAAATACCAGACTGAGGGGACCTGTAGACATTACTGATGGGGGCAGTACAGCTTCTCTGCACCACTGAGACAGAAATACCAGACTGAGGGGGACCTGTAGGTATTACTGATGGGTGCAGTACAGCTCCTCTGCACCACTGAGACAGAAATACCAGACTGAGGACCTGTAGGCATTACTGATGGGGGCAGTACAGCTCCTCTGCACCACTGAGACAGAAATACCAGACTGAGGAGGACCTGTGGGTATTACTGATGGGTGCAGTACAGCTCCTCTGCACCACTGAGACAGAAATACCAGACTGAGGGGACCTGTAGACATTACTGATGGGGGCAGTACAGCTTCTCTGCACCACTGAGACAGAAATACCAGACTGAGGGGGACCTGTAGGTATTACTGATGGGTGCAGTACAGCTCCTCTGCACCACTGAGACAGAAATACCAGACTGAGGACCTGTAGGCATTACTGATGGGGGCAGTACAGCTCCTCTGCACCACTGAGACAGAAATACCAGACTGAGGAGGACCTGTGGGTATTACTGATGGGGGCAGTACAGCTCCTCTGCACCACTGAGACAGAAATACCAGACTGAGTGGGACCTGTGGGTATTACTGATGGGTGCAGTACAGCTCCTCTGCACCACTGAGACAGAAATACCAGACTGAGGGGGACCTGTAGACATTACTGATGGGGGCAGTACAGCTCCTCTGCACTACTGAGACAGAAATACCAGACTGAGGGGGACCTGTAGGTATTACTGATGGGGGCAGTACAGCTCCTCTGCACCACTGAGACAGAAATACCAGACTGAGGGGGACCTGTAGACATTACTGATGGGGGCAGTACAGCTCCTCTGCACCACTGAGACAGAAATACCAGACTGAGGAGGACCTGTAGGTATTACTGATGGGTGCAGTACAGCTCCTCTGCACCACTGAGACAGAAATACCAGACTGAGGAGGACCTGTAGGTATTACTGATGGGGGCAGTACAGCTCCTCTGCACCACTGAGACAGAAATACCAGACTGAGGGGACCTGTAGACATTACTGATGGGGGCAGTACAGCTCCTCTGCACCACTGAGACAGAAATACCAGACTGAGGAGGACCTGTAGGTATTACTGATGGGGGCAGTACAGCTCCTCTGCACCACTGAGACAGAGATACTAGACTGAGGGGACCTGTGGGTATTACTGATGGGGGCAGTACAGCTCCTCTGCACCACTGAGACAGAAATACCAGACTGAGGAGGACCTGTAGGTATTACTGATGGGTGCAGTACAGCTCCTCTGCACCACTGAGACAGAAATACCAGACTGAGGGGACCTGTAGACATTACTGATGGGGGCAGTACAGCTCCTCTGCACCACTGAGACAGAAATACCAGACTGAGGGGGACCTGTAGGTATTACTGATGGGGGCAGTACAGCTCCTCTGCACCACTGAGACAGAAATACCAGACTGAGGGGACCTGTAGGTATTACTGATGGGGGCAGTACAGCTCCTCTGCACCACTGAGACAGAAATACCAGACTGAGGGGGACCTGTAGGTATTACTGATGGGGGCAGTACAGCTCCTCTGCACCACTGAGACAGAAATACCAGACTGAGGGGACCTGTAGGTATTACTGATGGGGGCAGTACAGCTCCTCTGCACCACTGAGATAGAAATACCAGACTGAGGAGGACCTGTGGGTATTACTGATGGGGGCAGTACAGCTCCTCTGCACCACTGAGACAGAGATACCAGACTGAGTGGGACCTGTGGGTATTACTGATGGGTGCAGTACAGCTCCTCTGCACCACTGAGACAGAAATACCAGACTGAGGGGACCTGTAGGTATTACTGATGGGGGCAGTACAGCTCCTCTGCACCACTGAGACAGAAATACCAGACTGAGGGGGACCTGTAGACATTACTGATGGGGGTAGTACAGCTCCTCTGCACCACTGAGACAGAAATACCAGACTGAGGGGACCTGTAGGTATTACTGATGGGGGCAGTACAGCTCCTCTGCACCACTGAGACAGAAATACCAGACTGAGGAGGACCTGTAGGTATTACTGATGGGTGCAGTACAGCTCCTCTGCACCACTGAGACAGAAATACCAGACTGAGGGGACCTGTAGACATTACTGATGGGGGCAGTACAGCTTCTCTGCACCACTGAGACAGAAATACCAGACTGAGGGGGACCTGTAGGTATTACTGATGGGTGCAGTACAGCTCCTCTGCACCACTGAGACAGAAATACCAGACTGAGGACCTGTAGGCATTACTGATGGGGGCAGTACAGCTCCTCTGCACCACTGAGACAGAAATACCAGACTGAGGAGGACCTGTGGGTATTACTGATGGGGGCAGTACAGCTCCTCTGCACCACTGAGACAGAGATACCAGACTGAGTGGGACCTGTGGGTATTACTGATGGGTGCAGTACAGCTCCTCTGCACCACTGAGACAGAAATACCAGACTGAGGGGACCTGTAGGTATTACTGATGGGGGCAGTACAGCTCCTCTGCACCACTGAGACAGAAATACCAGACTGAGGGGGACCTGTAGACATTACTGATGGGGGCAGTACAGCTCCTCTGCACCACTGAGACAGAAATACCAGACTGAGGAGGACCTGTAGGTATTACTGATGGGTGCAGTACAGCTCCTCTGCACCACTGAGACAGAAATACCAGACTGAGGAGGACCTGTAGGTATTACTGATGCGGGCAGTACAGCTCCTCTGCACCACTGAGACAGAAATACCAGACTGAGGGGACCTGTAGACATTACTGATGGGGGCAGTACAGCTCCTCTGCACCACTGAGACAGAAATACCAGACTGAGGGGGACCTGTGGGTATTACTGATGGGGGCAGTACAGCTCCTCTGCACCACTGAGACAGAGATACCAGACTGAGTGGGACCTGTGGGTATTACTGATGGGTGCAGTACAGCTCCTCTGCACCACTGAGACAGAAATACCAGACTGAGGGGGACCTGTAGACATTACTGATGGAGGCAGTACAGCTCCTCTGCACTACTGAGACAGAAATACCAGACTGAGGGGGACCTGTAGACATTACTGATGGGGGCAGTACAGCTCCTCTGCACCACTGAGACAGAAATACCAGACTGAGGGGACCTGTAGGTATTACTGATGGGGGCAGTACAGCTCCTCTGCACCACTGAGACAGAAATACCAGACTGAGGAGGACCTGTAGGTATTACTGATGGGTGCAGTACAGCTCCTCTGCACCACTGAGACAGAAATACCAGACTGAGGGGACCTGTAGACATTACTGATGGGGGCAGTACAGCTTCTCTGCACCACTGAGACAGAAATACCAGACTGAGGGGGACCTGTAGGTATTACTGATGGGTGCAGTACAGCTCCTCTGCACCACTGAGACAGAAATACCAGACTGAGGACCTGTAGGCATTACTGATGGGGGCAGTACAGCTCCTCTGCACCACTGAGACAGAAATACCAGACTGAGGAGGACCTGTGGGTATTACTGATGGGGGCAGTACAGCTCCTCTGCACCACTGAGACAGAGATACCAGACTGAGTGGGACCTGTGGGTATTACTGATGGGTGCAGTACAGCTCCTCTGCACCACTGAGACAGAAATACCAGACTGAGGGGGACCTGTAGACATTACTGATGGGGGCAGTACAGCTCCTCTGCACTACTGAGACAGAAATACCAGACTGAGGGGGACCTGTAGGTATTACTGATGGGGGCAGTACAGCTCCTCTGCACCACTGAGACAGAAATACCAGACTGAGGAGGACCTGTAGGTATTACTGATGGGTGCAGTACAGCTCCTCTGCACCACTGAGACAGAAATACCAGACTGAGGGGACCTGTAGACATTACTGATGGGGGCAGTACAGCTCCTCTGCACCACTGAGACAGAAATACCAGACTGAGGGGGACCTGTAGGTATTACTGATGGGGGCAGTACAGCTCCTCTGCACCACTGAGACAGAAATACCAGACTGAGGGGACCTGTAGGTATTACTGATGGGGGCAGTACAGCTCCTCTGCACCACTGAGACAGAAATACCAGACTGAGGGGGACCTGTAGGTATTACTGATGGGGGCAGTACAGCTCCTCTGCACCACTGAGACAGAAATACCAGACTGAGGGGACCTGTAGGTATTACTGATGGGGGCAGTACAGCTCCTCTGCACCACTGAGACAGAAATACCAGACTGAGGAGGACCTGTGGGTATTACTGATGGGGGCAGTACAGCTCCTCTGCACCACTGAGACAGAGATACCAGACTGAGTGGGACCTGTGGGTATTACTGATGGGTGCAGTACAGCTCCTCTGCACCACTGAGACAGAAATACCAGACTGAGGGGACCTGTAGGTATTACTGATGGGGGCAGTACAGCTCCTCTGCACCACTGAGACAGAAATACCAGACTGAGGGGGACCTGTAGACATTACTGATGGGGGCAGTACAGCTCCTCTGCACCACTGAGACAGAAATACCAGACTGAGGGGACCTGTAGGTATTACTGATGGGGGCAGTACAGCTCCTCTGCACCACTGAGACAGAAATACCAGACTGAGGAGGACCTGTAGGTATTACTGATGGGTGCAGTACAGCTCCTCTGCACCACTGAGACAGAAATACCAGACTGAGGGGACCTGTAGACATTACTGATGGGGGCAGTACAGCTTCTCTGCACCACTGAGACAGAAATACCAGACTGAGGGGGACCTGTAGGTATTACTGATGGGTGCAGTACAGCTCCTCTGCACCACTGAGACAGAAATACCAGACTGAGGACCTGTAGGCATTACTGATGGGGGCAGTACAGCTCCTCTGCACCACTGAGACAGAAATACCAGACTGAGGAGGACCTGTGGGTATTACTGATGGGGGCAGTACAGCTCCTCTGCGCCACTGAGACAGAGATACCAGACTGAGTGGGACCTGTGGGTATTACTGATGGGTGCAGTACAGCTCCTCTGCACCACTGAGACAGAAATACCAGACTGAGGGGACCTGTAGGTATTACTGATGGGGGCAGTACAGCTCCTCTGCACCACTGAGACAGAAATACCAGACTGAGGGGGACCTGTAGACATTACTGATGGGGGCAGTACAGCTCCTCTGCACCACTGAGACAGAAATACCAGACTGAGGAGGACCTGTAGGTATTACTGATGGGTGCAGTACAGCTCCTCTGCACCACTGAGACAGAAATACCAGACTGAGGAGGACCTGTAGGTATTACTGATGCGGGCAGTACAGCTCCTCTGCACCACTGAGACAGAAATACCAGACTGAGGGGACCTGTAGACATTACTGATGGGGGCAGTACAGCTCCTCTGCACCACTGAGACAGAAATACCAGACTGAGGAGGACCTGTGGGTATTACTGATGGGGGCAGTACAGCTCCTCTGCACCACTGAGACAGAGATACCAGACTGAGTGGGACCTGTGGGTATTACTGATGGGTGCAGTACAGCTCCTCTGCACCACTGAGACAGAAATACCAGACTGAGGGGGACCTGTAGACATTACTGATGGAGGCAGTACAGCTCCTCTGCACTACTGAGACAGAAATACCAGACTGAGGGGGACCTGTAGACATTACTGATGGGGGCAGTACAGCTCCTCTGCACCACTGAGACAGAAATACCAGACTGAGGGGACCTGTAGGTATTACTGATGGGGGCAGTACAGCTCCTCTGCACCACTGAGACAGAAATACCAGACTGAGGAGGACCTGTAGGTATTACTGATGGGTGCAGTACAGCTCCTCTGCACCACTGAGACAGAAATACCAGACTGAGGGGACCTGTAGACATTACTGATGGGGGCAGTACAGCTTCTCTGCACCACTGAGACAGAAATACCAGACTGAGGGGGACCTGTAGGTATTACTGATGGGGGCAGTACAGCTCCTCTGCACCACTGAGACAGAAATACCAGACTGAGGACCTGTAGGCATTACTGATGGGGGCAGTACAGCTCCTCTGCACCACTGAGACAGAAATACCAGACTGAGGAGGACCTGTGGGTATTACTGATGGGGGCAGTACAGCTCCTCTGCACCACTGAGACAGAGATACCAGACTGAGGGGGACCTGTGGGTATTACTGATGGGTGCAGTACAGCTCCTCTGCACCACTGAGACAGAAATACCAGACTGAGGGGGACCTGTAGACATTACTGATGGGGGCAGTACAGCTCCTCTGCACCACTGAGACAGAAATACCAGACTGAGGGGGACCTGTAGGTATTACTGATGGGGGCAGTACAGCTCCTCTGCACCACTGAGACAGAAATACCAGACTGAGGGGGACCTGTAGACATTACTGATGGGGGCAGTACAGCTCCTCTGCACCACTGAGACAGAAATACCAGACTGAGGAGGACCTGTAGGTATTACTGATGGGGGCAGTACAGCTCCTCTGCACCACTGAGACAGAAATACCAGACTGAGGGGACCTGTAGACATTACTGATGGGGGCAGTACAGCTCCTCTGCACCACTGAGACAGAAATACCAGACTGAGGAGGACCTGTAGGTATTACTGATGGGGGCAGTACAGCTCCTCTGCACCACTGAGACAGAGATACCAGACTGAGGGGACCTGTGGGTATTACTGATGGGGGCAGTACAGCTCCTCTGCACCACTGAGACAGAAATACCAGACTGAGGAGGACCTGTAGGTATTACTGATGGGTGCAGTACAGCTCCTCTGCACCACTGAGACAGAAATACCAGACTGAGGGGACCTGTAGACATTACTGATGGGGGCAGTACAGCTCCTCTGCACCACTGAGACCGAAATACCAGACTGAGGGGGACCTGTAGGTATTACTGATGGGGGCAGTACAGCTCCTCTGCACCACTGAGACAGAAATACCAGACTGAGGGGACCTGTAGGTATTACTGATGGGGGCAGTACAGCTCCTCTGCACCACTGAGACAGAAATACCAGACTGAGGGGGACCTGTAGGTATTACTGATGGGGGCAGTACAGCTCCTCTGCACCACTGAGACAGAAATACCAGACTGAGGGGACCTGTAGGTATTACTGATGGGGGCAGTACAGCTCCTCTGCACCACTGAGACAGAAATACCAGACTGAGGAGGACCTGTGGGTATTACTGATGGGGGCAGTACAGCTCCTCTGCACCACTGAGACAGAGATACCAGACTGAGTGGGACCTGTGGGTATTACTGATGGGTGCAGTACAGCTCCTCTGCACCACTGAGACAGAAATACCAGACTGAGGGGACCTGTAGGTATTACTGATGGGGGCAGTACAGCTCCTCTGCACCACTGAGACAGAAATACCAGACTGAGGGGGACCTGTAGACATTACTGATGGGGGCAGTACAGCTCCTCTGCACCACTGAGACAGAAATACCAGACTGAGGGGACCTGTAGGTATTACTGATGGGGGCAGTACAGCTCCTCTGCACCACTGAGACAGAAATACCAGACTGAGGAGGACCTGTAGGTATTACTGATGGGGGCAGTACAGCTCCTCTGCACCACTGAGACAGAAATACCAGACTGAGGGGACCTGTAGACATTACTGATGGGGGCAGTACAGCTCCTCTGCACCACTGAGACAGAAATACCAGACTGAGGGGGACCTGTAGGTATTACTGATGGGTGCAGTACAGCTCCTCTGCACCACTGAGACAGAAATACCAGACTGAGGACCTGTAGGCATTACTGATGGGGGCAGTACAGCTCCTCTGCACCACTGAGACAGAAATACCAGACTGAGGAGGACCTGTGGGTATTACTGATGGGGGCAGTACAGCTCCTCTGCACCACTGAGACAGAGATACCAGACTGAGTGGGACCTGTGGGTATTACTGATGGGTGCAGTACAGCTCCTCTGCACCACTGAGACAGAAATACCAGACTGAGGGGGACCTGTAGACATTACTGATGGGGGCAGTACAGCTCCTCTGCACTACTGAGACAGAAATACCAGACTGAGGGGGACCTGTAGGTATTACTGATGGGGGCAGTACAGCTCCTCTGCACCACTGAGACAGAAATACCAGACTGAGGGGGACCTGTAGACATTACTGATGGGGGCAGTACAGCTCCTCTGCACCACTGAGACAGAAATACCAGACTGAGGAGGACCTGTAGGTATTACTGATGGGTGCAGTACAGCTCCTCTGCACCACTGAGACAGAAATACCAGACTGAGGAGGACCTGTAGGTATTACTGATGGGGGCAGTACAGCTCCTCTGCACCACTGAGACAGAAATACCAGACTGAGGGGACCTGTAGACATTACTGATGGGGGCAGTACAGCTCCTCTGCACCACTGAGACAGAAATACCAGACTGAGGAGGACCTGTAGGTATTACTGATGGGTGCAGTACAGCTCCTCTGCACCACTGAGACAGAAATACCAGACTGAGGAGGACCTGTAGGTATTACTGATGGGGGCAGTACAGCTCCTCTGCACCACTGAGACAGAGATACCAGACTGAGGGGACCTGTGGGTATTACTGATGGGGGCAGTACAGCTCCTCTGCACCACTGAGACAGAAATACCAGACTGAGGAGGACCTGTAGGTATTACTGATGGGTGCAGTACAGCTCCTCTGCACCACTGAGACAGAAATACCAGACTGAGGGGACCTGTAGACATTACTGATGGGGGCAGTACAGCTCCTCTGCACCACTGAGACAGAAATACCAGACTGAGGGGGACCTGTAGGTATTACTGATGGGGGCAGTACAGCTCCTCTGCACCACTGAGACAGAAATACCAGACTGAGGGGACCTGTAGGTATTACTGATGGGGGCAGTACAGCTCCTCTGCACCACTGAGACAGAAATACCAGACTGAGGGGGACCTGTAGGTATTACTGATGGGGGCAGTACAGCTCCTCTGCACCACTGAGACAGAAATACCAGACTGAGGGGACCTGTAGGTATTACTGATGGGGGCAGTACAGCTCCTCTGCACCACTGAGACAGAAATACCAGACTGAGGAGGACCTGTGGGTATTACTGATGGGGGCAGTACAGCTCCTCTGCACCACTGAGACAGAGATACCAGACTGAGTGGGACCTGTGGGTATTACTGATGGGGGCAGTACAGCTCCTCTGCACCACTGAGACAGAAATACCAGACTAAATCCTGCTGGTCAGTTTGAGGGCGACCTGTTGGCATTTTTGGTCGGTTCAATCCTACCGCTTTGCACCAATGAGAGGAAAAGTTAATCCATCTGTAAATTGTGACACAAAACCATTTTATGGGGTGCAAAACACTTCATTTGCACTTGTGACACAGAAAAACAATTGTTCATCTGTCCACCATTTTGGTGGGTGACCGTAAAAAAATGAGGAGAGCATCAAATAAGGGCCGTGGCCGTGGTCGTGGTGCTGCTGGTGGAGCTCCTGCTGCAGGGAGAGGACGTGGTCGATCTGTGCCAGCTACACACCCAAACAGTAGCGTAGCATGTGCTGCCATCACCTGGGGCCCTAGTATTGTGCCCCCTAACTTTTGGACATGCCCCTTTTATAGAACGACGCCCCACAGCATAACAAGACCAATATTACCAATAATACTATACGAGAGACAAATACTGCAAATATCATTAACATGTATTACCAGTTCTTAACCCCTAAGTGCCCACGAACATTTTTTTCAAAATTGCATTCCAAGAGCTATAACTTTTGTTTTTTCATCAATATACCTTTATGAGGCTTTATTTTTTGCAGGACAAGTTATCGTTGAAGTGAGACAACCTTTTATAACTAGGACACGTTGCAGGATCTCATAACATACAGGGTTCCATACGGCTTCACATCCCATCTTTTGCTAAGCTCTGAATAATGGACTCTGACCCCAGTTTCATCCTAATCTGTTCCCATGAGCCCAGAACACAGCTCTGCCCAATCCCCGACTGCGGCGTAGAAAGCTTCTGTGCTTCGATCCGTACTGCCAGGTACTGCCACGGCACTGCTCTACTGTGCAACATCCTGATGACATGAACTCTGAACTAGTAAAACAAGAAGCCGGCCAGAACCTACAAAAAACAAAATCATGCTAGAAATCTAGTAGACAGCATTATAGCTAATGTTCAGACAATTCTAAATCCACTTACCTCCATATAAAATCGCCTGCTTTTGATTTTTGCTAATTTTTCAATAACGGTATTGAACTCTATTTTGAAATCTCGCTCAGTTGAAAGCATTGCTAGGTCAGTCAGTCTTTCCTGGCTCACTGTAGATCTTAGATATGTTTTCATTCATTTCAGGTTTGAGAAACTTCTTTCACAACTGGCAGTTGAAGCAGAGATAGTTCAAAAGATTGTTAATGCCCCAGCGAGGTTCGTCAAACTCTCCTGCAGCTTCCACTTGTGCAAATCTCAAGCGGTCCGGTCAGCAGGCTGCTCATCGGTGTTGACGCCCTTATACAAGACAATGTGTTTCCGAAGGCGATGTATTTCTTTGAACATAGCTGCAGCATTCAGCGCCGTGCACTTAGCTCATGTGCGAAGAATTTGTTCATTGATAAAATCATCTTTTTCAATATCCAAAGTCTGGATTTGCAGGAATGCAGATCGCTGGGGAAGCGTATTCATCTGTGTTGTACGTTTTGGGATTTCTGCCTCAAGCCGATCAACTGCTTCTAGTTGTTCTCCAGCATCACAACTTCGCTCTCCGGGCATCTTCTTACGTCTTCCAACTCTTCTCTCTGTAGAAATGTTGGACATTTGGCATATCTGCAGCGCTTTCTCAGTTGCCTCTAGCAGTACACTGTCTCGTTTTTCCTGGCAAAATAGAACCAGGGCTTTCAGCTTTTGCAGACATTGATCAAGTGCAAGTCCTTTTTGTTGCAGGTAGATCTGGGCTCCAAAAATGAAAAAAAGAAAAAAAAAAAAAGGATAAGTCATGATGCAAACGAATAGACTTCCTGCATCCCCTTTGGTTTCAGAGGTTTCTCGCAACTCTTCCAAAGCATCTATTATTTTCTCAGTGTGTTTAGCAAGTACACATACAGCTTCATGCTTTGAACTCCATCTTGTGTCACATGATCGCTTTAAGTGAATTGGTACATGTTCCTTAAGAACGTCCCATCTATGGTGGAGCTTGAGAAGAAAGTATATCATTTTTCTACGGTGCTAAAGAAAGTTGTAGACTTTGTTCCAACACCAACTGCATGCACACCGGCGAGACTGAGCGAGTGATTGTTACATGGCACAAACACTGCTTTGGGATTGATATCCAAAATGCGTTTCTGTACACCACTAATGTGTCCGGCCATAGTTGCTGCGTTGTCATATCCTTGGCCATAGCAGTGCTCCCGCTTAAGGCCATCTGTCTTTAACTTGTCACAAATCTGTTTTGTGATGATATCAGCTGATTTCCCAGATAACTGAATATGTTTCCACCAGGTTGACTTCAGTGTCTTCAATGTGAACATATTGAATCACTTGCGACATTTGGTCAGTGTGAGAAATATCTGGAGTGCCAAATACTTGGCCTTAGTAATTCCTTGGAAGATGGCTGTTCCAACATGATCACCAAGCAAGCTGATGAACTCGTTCTGTGGAGAGAGGTAGGACACAGAGTGCCCATGTGCCCGCTGAACTTTGTGAAGAAGCTGATTGGCAACTGGGTCATATTTTGCTAGTAACTTGAAAGTTTCTATGAACTTTCCAAAGTTATCATCAGTGCTTAGATTTTCTGAGTGACCACGTAAGGGTACGGATTGCCTTGCTAGATACAGCACACAGTCAACTCTTCTGGCTAGGATTGCCTTCCACTTTTCAAATCACCTCTGTTGTGCCGGCCGGGCAGCAGCATCAATAGTCCCTTGTTTTTGTAGCCGCATTTCAAATTCTTTCCACATTGTAAATGCACAAAGGTGGTAAGAACTGCGCTCATGTTCTAGCAACCTGGGGTTTCGTTTTCTCCTTGCATTAAATCCATTTGACTTTCCAAAAGAACTTTTCCCTTTGGCCTTCTGGAAAAACATACATTCGGTAATTCCAGTAACCGTTCGGTAGAATTGCTGACGTTCGCTGGTTTTCAGCCAGCCTCAGTTGTAGCTCTCGCTGCTCCCTTTGGTTCGCATGCTCTGTCACACTATTGATCACCTATAGGATGATTTCGGTAGTTGGGTTTGGCCCGAACAGTGCCAGTCGTTCCCTGATTTCCCTGTTGATCTGTCATTCCCTTATTCCCATGAAATAATATCGCCAAGAATCCACAAAGTAAAATATTGCTGGTGTCGCATAATAATCCACACAGGAGCCAAAGCTTAATGCTGGAACAAGACTCGTTTAATGGAAAGCAAGGGCATTCAATTTAAACAGCATCAAACTCCTCCTCTGAGCCAGCGAGACAATGGAGTTTTGAAAACATACTAAACTCAATTTACAAAACAGGGGCTTGGTCACATAGCTTACAAGCAATCACTGTGGCTTTTCCAAGACAATGGCCAAGAGTGTTATCTTGTGTATTGTAATTAAGTAGATCAGCCTTGTGGTTAGAAGCAGACTGAATGTCTGGAAGTGTGTCTACACCTATGTCCTTGATACACATAGATGTCTGCGTCCATTGTTAGGAGTAGGTATCCAAGAGGATTAAGTAGCAGGGAGGTAAAATAACCAAACGGTTTTTGGGAAGTTCTTCACACAGTCCTTAGAAAATGACCTGCCGTCACTAACTTTTGGAAACAATGCCTCCTTATTCTGCAGTTCCACTGTTCCTCTCTTGACAATTTCAGTTTTCAGAGTTTCATCCACAATTTCAGGCCACTAGCCGATATCGGTGAAGACTTTGAGGTCAATTCTCTCTGGCATAATATGTGAGCATCTTCACACAAAGCTGTCCCTTCTGTTTCTAAATTAACAAAAGGAATGTCCACAGGCACTTGTTCGGGTTCGTGAGGCTCTTGTGGTGCTACTGGTGATCCTAATGTACTTTCAGCTGCCAAGGCTTCCAGCTAGTTTAGCTTTCTGCTTCTGCAATATCTTCCTCCTCTTTCTGCCTTGGGCTCCTGATTCTTTTTTGTTTGGCATTATGGCTAACCTCAGAGGTGTAGTCTTCTGCCAAAAAAAGAAAAATCAAACCAAAATATATATTCACGGTCACTCAATGGGCCAGCATACACATGACAAGATGGTGGTCAGGCATGTGTGTCCATGCGTTCACTTACCTTGTGTCTTTGTGATGATGTTAGGCCCTTCTTTCTCCTGGTAGCAGTGATGTTATAGTTAAGGTGGGTAAGGAGCTTCTCCTTATTGTTGACCACGTTGGTTTCCAAATGGCACGAGCTGGAATGACTCAGGAAGGCATCTAGCAAATTCAGCCATGCTCACTATCAACCAAGCATGTGTGTCCATGCATTCAATTACTCCGCATTTGTATTGAGCTGCAGAATAAGGACTTCAGGTCACTTTTAGTGCACAGTCCATGATGTCAAACCCCCAAAAACCTAGGTGGTAGTCATATGAACGGAGAAATAAAAAGGTCATGGTTATTAGAATGCGGGTGTCAAGGCAAGGCAGGAAGACCGGGTGACCTCGATGACCTGGTAGGTGGCCACACAAACAGGGCCGATGGCATCACCCAGGTGAGGTGGATGGCTCCGGCACCCAGCAGGGCTGGAGACAGACTGCGCCTAATCCCCGGCACACAGGTCTATATAGAGCACCTAGTGACTGCACCCAGACCATTAACCCCATCAGAACCAAACCGGGAGGGGAGCCTGCATGATCACAGAAGTGAACACACAGGCTGCAGTAATGGACGTTGCCCCTGGCAACCAGCATACACGGCGTCCACCGCGGCCACTACGCCAGAGCACAAGCAACCCGTGTCACAGGGGCCACACTGACAACAGGGAGGGGAGGCCGGCTGCCGCGACTACACGTAGGCCATAGCAACCTAGACGGAATCCCGTGTCACAGGGACCCACACTGTCACAGCGTAGAGGAAAAATCTAAAATGCAAATATTAAAATAGGCCCTATCTTACGGGTGGTCGAACATCAGCAAATAGCATTTATCATGTAGAGGGAGTTACTACAAGGCACTGACTAATGTATTGTGATTGTTCATGTTGCTTTCATTGATGGCTGGATCAATTCTTCCATCACATTCTACACAGCCTGTATCCATGGTTACGACCACCCTGCAATCCAGCAGTGGTGGTCATGCTTGCACACTACAGCGAAAAGCGCCAACTTTTCTGGTGGCTGGGACTGTGGGAGCACACATAGGCTGGCGCCACCAATGATTGATTGCAGGGTGGTGGTAACCATGGAAACCGTGTATAATGTGATGGTGAAACGAGTCCAGCCATCAAAGGAGGTAATATGGCGGCAATACATGATAAATGCCATCTGCTGAAGCGAGAGGACCCCTTTATTGTTTTTTGTGGGAGCTGTGTGAGTGCTGTTTTTTGTGGGGTCACTGGGGAATTTTTTATTTTATTTCGGTGGACATAATTTTTTGCAAAATTTTTTGGGAGGGCTAAAAACGTTGAATCACACATTTTTCTTTCATTTTTCACATATGGCAAAACGAAACCTGTGTAACTGCTCAGAGGTTGACCACAGCATCTGAGGGGTTAAATGACCGTTGGGTTGCTGGCGTGGCTATATTTCACTGTTACGTCAGCAGGCCCTGTCAGGGGTGCATGTGGCAGGCGCAGCGCTAGGAAGTGCTTAGAATTTTTATATCTCTGACTTTTAGTCTAACCAGACTGTCTGTTACATGGTTACTACGTCCATCAAGTTCGAGCAAGGAATAGGTGGGGACGCGAATCCCAGAAGGAAGCGAGACTCAGATTTCTTCACGTTTTCATAAGCATTAATGTTTTTTACTTTTAAGAATTCGTCTAAACCCTTTGTAAACCCGTCCCCTGTTCCTGCTGTGACCACGTCCTGAGGTCTCTATTCCACAGATCCACAGTTCTTACAGTAAAGAATCTTTGACGCTTCCGAAGACTGAACTTTCTCTTCTCCAGTCGGAGGCAGGGACATCTTGTCTTTTGAGGGCATTTTACATGGAACAGCTTTTCACCATATTTTTTGTACGGCCCATTTATATATTTGATAGAGCATCGCCCCTCGTGGGGGCTTCTACAGACTGGCCCATAAAGTGGTCCTGCAGCAAGCTGAGGAATCTTCTCCCCTTTGCGGTTGAGGCAGAACCGTGACCCCGGTCAATGTCTGGGAAGTTAAATCTCCCATTATGACCACTGTACCCGCCTGTTCTGTTTGGTTATACAGTTGTGTTTCTATCTCTGCTGTGATGTTAGGGGTCTATAGATTGCACCAAGTATTATTTGTTCAGTGTTTATATCCCTTTGAACTTCTACCCATAAGGTTTCCACATTCTCACCATCCGCACCCACAATTGCCTCTTTCACACTTGTCTTCAGATCACTCCTCACATACAGGCACCGCCTTTTCTATTGACCCGGTCTTTATTAAATAGTGTAAAACCCTGAATATTAACAGCCCCGTCATGTGAGGAGTCAACCATGTCTCAGCCCCACCGACATCTATGTGCTCTTCTAGTACCACAGCCTCCAGCTCCCCCATTTTGCGGGTTAGACTTCTGGCATTTGTGAAAATACATTTTAAATTACCGTATATACTCGAGTATAAGACGAGTTTTTAGGCACATATTTTTGTGCTCAAAAAGCCCCCTCGTCTTATACTCGAGTCTAGGTCTGTCTTAGCTCCAGTAATAGCAGGCAGTGCGGGGGGCAGCGCTCACTCACTGACGTCACGCGCCTGCGCCACCTAGTGGGAGGAGCAGGCGCGTGACGTCAGTGAGTGAGCGCTGCCCCCCGCACTGCCTGCTATTACTGGAGCTAAGACAAAGTAAGAATCGATATCCAAATAATCCAAGTAAAGAGCTCAGTAATGAGCAATGAATAAAGTTAAAGTAGTTACTGATTCTTTTATAAATATACTGCTGTGAGTGTCAGGGAGGGGGATCTGTGGATGGCACTGTAGGGGGATCTGTGGATGACAGTGCCATCCACAGATCCCCCTACAGTGCCATCCACAGATCCCCCCTCCCCTAAACAGTGCCATCCACAGATCCCCCTACAGTGCCATCCACAGATCCCCCTACAGTGCCATCGACAGATCCCCCTACAGTGCCATCCACAGATCCCCCTCCCCTAAACACTGCCATCATGGCACTGTTTAGGGGAGGGGGGATCTGTGGATGGCACTGTTTAGGGGGGATCTGTGGATGGCACTGTTTAGGGGGGAGATCTGTGGATGGCACTGTTTAGGGGGGAGATCTGTGGATGGCTCCCTGTATTTAATGCAGAGTGTGTGTGTATATAATGCACACACTCTGCATTAAATACAGGGAGTCAGAGTCAGACTCCCATCAATCTGAGTCACCCTCTTGCAGATGTGTGTATATAATGTAGAGTGTGTGCATTATATACACATACACTCTGCATTATAGCTGCATTTCCCACCCTAGTCTTATACTCGAGTCAATAATTTTCCCCATTTTTTGGGGGTAAAATTAGGGGCCTCGGCTTATATTCGGGTCGGCTTATACTCGAGTATATATGGTACTATTACCTCTAAAGTGATTATCTGTGATTTTTTTTGTCACCTTGGTGGCTGCACAACGACCGCCGAGTTGCCCTCATTGTTACCAATGCTGATTACTGGGTGGCCACCCTGCTGGATCCCCGCTACAAGGACAACATGCCGTCATTACTTCCGTCACTGGAGTGTTGTGACAGGCGCAGCACTATGAAGTGCCTTTTGCGCTGTGACATTAGAAGAATTTTGGTATCTCTGACTTTTAGTCTAACCAGACTGTCTGTTACTCTGTAATTCCTCTAGCGCCGTTCTATGGAAACAGTAGGGTTAAAGAGCACACCAAATGCTTGAAATAACTTCTTTATTAACTTCAACTTTTCTTCATATATAACACTGCCGCCTCCGCAGCAGATAGTCCATGTACATAACACGTGTTGAAAAGATATCACAAAATGGCGGTATGCATAAGATGGTGGTTCAACTGTTCAATCTTGTCATTCAACATAAAAGGGTGGATATATTTCTCTCTTCAGTATCTGTACTGTCACTTTAAGTTATTTAAGCACTTTATGATCTCTCTGAGACGTATATCTGAGGTCTAACTAATAGTTCTGCTTGCTGATTTTGGTCGCAATTTGCAGTATGCAGTTAGCAGTAACTATTTGCAGATTGGTTGAGTATGATCTGGTATGGTTGTATGCAATTTGGATTGCAATATGGAATTTGAATTTGGATTGTGAACTATAGTTTGTAATTGGTGGAACTGTAAGTAAACACACATATAACTGGTTCAGTATACAGTTCTAATCACTATATTAACAGTAGGAACATTATATAACTGTTTTAGATGCCTACTTTGGCCTCTCTGCTTCCATAAAACACAGCTCTTAGTGGAGTGAATGTCTGTTCAGCTCCTGTCCTCTGGTGTAATGAATCTAGCAGCTCCTGCTAGGGGAATTTCCCACACAGGCTGTGTGTGAGGCTGGCTGTGATTGGTCAAAACTCTTGCTGTGTGAGGCTGGCTGTGATTGGTCAAGACCCCTGCCCAGCAACAACAGTTTAACGCTATGCTTTCTGTTGTTTCTGCTGTGTCATTGAGCTTACCTCACATCCATATAATGAATCTTAAAGGCATATTATCTTTTCTGCTTCTGTGAACACAATATATATAACAGTTATATGACATCCAAACATGAAGTCACTGTAAATAACTCTGCTTTTGTCTTTAACACACAAACATATGAACTGTATTAAGGCTATTGGCAGGTCTAGCTGTATACACATATAAGCTATGTTAGCAACCTAGGACAGGTTTTAGCTGGCAAGCTACAATTGTGAACGGAAGATGCGCGAGTACAAGCGCACGCCGGTAGACGTGCTACTGATGGGGGTACCACCTGACAGCGGGGGCTCAGTGGAAGCAGAAGGCAGAGACGGAGGATGAGGAGGAAGTCGCCAACGTAGCTGGGGCACCGCCAGCACCTCAGAAGGCAGGGTTAGCATGGCCGAAATGTGGAAAAGCTTTGTCAGCACGCCACAACAACCAGCACCACCAGCTGATATGGAACGTCTTAGCAGGAGGCAGCATTTCACCAACATGGTGGAGCTGTATGTGTGCACACGCCTACACGTACTGAATGACGGGTCTGCCCCCTTCAACTTCTGGGTCTCCAAATAAGGCACATGGCCTGTGCTTGCCCTTTACCCCTTGGAGGTGCTGGCCTGCAGCCAGTGTATTGTCTAAACTTGTGTTCAGCATGGCAGGGGGTGTTATCACAGACAAGCGCAGCCGCCTGTCCACAGCCAACGTGGACAAGCTCACGTTCATTAAAATGAACCAGGCCTGGATCCCTCAGGACTTGTCCGTTCCTTGGGAAGAGTAGACATTTATACCGGCCGCACCCAGCCATTGTTATACTCCAGTGCAGTTTGTGCTTCACTTTGCTATTTCCCAATGTTTTGGGGTCTCCACAAACAAACAAAAAAAATAAATTTAAGAAAATAAATAAATAAATGTGTTGGCTACCTCCTCCGCCTCTTCCGCCTGCATCGCCATGTCTGCCACGTCCGCCTCTTCCACCTCCACATCCTTCTCCTCCTTCTCCACTCAGACCTCCACCTCTAGGCTCAAGATCTTATATTGGCAGAGTAGAGAAATACACCGGCCCCACACCAAAAATGGCTAAAGGTCACACACAGAATTGACAGACACATTAAAAACAAACAAACTGTCACGAGTTGGAGGTCCCAGGAGAGACCACCGCGTCGTCAAGCAATAAACAAACGGAAATCAGGTACAGACACATAAGAGTTTATTGCACAAACAAAAACATGGAAGGCAGCACAGACAAAACATGAGCTCTATGTACCGTCAGCACAGTGGGAGAAAACCCCCACTGCGCCACTGTCTAGTAATACTCCAGAGGGGCGTGACTAAGCAACTCCTGGTATTCACTAAGGCCCCAGAAGGTAGGGTTAGGCTTTGGCGCAGGAAGTTGCCAGGAAAGAGGACAGGAAAGAGGACGTCAATGAACAAGTAGGGAAACCCACAGAGCACAGACAGACACGGATCCCATGGGTCAGCAGCATGGGAGAGAGAGTACAAACAAGGAGCAGGACAAGACAAGACAAGACAACACACACCAGGAGAGCTGACCCAGAACTGAGGAAACCTCAGCCTTATATACAGGTTCCATGGGTGCAGCAGAGAGGCCACACCCATGGAGCAGACAGAGAGGATTAACTCCTAATAAGAACACAGGGGAGTTAACCCATACAGAACCACAAATAACACACAGAAACGAAACTTCAGTGAGGAGCGCCGAACGAGCAAGGATGGAAGGTCACAGCCAGAGATAGTGGCTGTGACACTCCCACCCCTTAAAGCCCCCCCCCTCTCCTCCCAAACAGAAAGGGGAAGAAGTGGGGCAACAACCCAAACAGAACCAGGCAAAGGGACAGAAATCATAGGGGTGACGAGGTACAAGGGCAGGAACACACACGACGACCGCAACCAGCCCAACCCCTGAAAACCAGCCTACACGGAGGGTCCGCAGCCAGTACGCCAGGGGAAGATAACCAGCCAACACGGCATACACGTCAAGTGAACCGCACCAAGAAGTTACCTCCCCCTCCGGAGAATGACATGTCTGCCAAGGACTAATTGGTCAGAGATGCTGACACCCCTTTCCGGGGGAGTGGGACAAGAACAGGGACCAAACTCAAATCCAAAGAAAATCAGAATCAAAGGGGTACAGAGGTACACAAGCAGAACACATACTACAACCGCAGCCAGCACGCAGCCCCTAGCAACCAGCCTACACGGTAAACGCAGCCAGTATGCCAAGAGGAATGCAGCCAGCCTACACGGCCTCACATGTCGAGGTGGACTGCAGCGTGCTAATACCTCCCCCTCCACTCTCCCTCCGGAGAATGACATGTCTGCCAAAAACTGATTGGTCAGACATGCTGACATCCCCTTCCGGAGGATTGGAACCAGGAGCAGATACCTGCGCCGATAAAGGAAAACACGGCCGTAGGCAGAACTGCAAGCTAAAAGGCAACACCGGACGTCGCCCCTGGCAACCAGCATACACGGAAAACACCGCAGCCAGTACACCAAGGCAACCAAATCCGATACCTAAAGGCAGCATAAAGAGGGAAATACAGAATGCACACACACACCATAGATAAGCAGAAAACAGAACAAAAAAAAAAGCTCTGTGAAAGTTTACTTGTTCATTCTGTCACGAGTTGGAGGTCCCAGGAGAGACCACTGCGTCGTCAAGCAATAAACAAACGGAAATCAGGTACAGACACATAAGAGTTTATTGCACAAACAAAAACATGGAAGGCAGCACAGACAAAACATGAGCTCTATGTACCGTCAGCACAGTGGGAGAAAACCCCCACTGCACCACTGTCTAGTAATACTCCAGAGGGGCGTGACTAAGCAACTCCTGGTATTCACTAAGGCCCCAGAAGGTAGGGTTAGGCTTTGCCGCAGGAAGTTGCCAGGGTCCACTCTGGAGTGTGAACTAGACAGTGACAGCAGGAACGAATGGACAACAGGTACCATAAGGTACCGACGGCACATAGGCAAACATAACAGACAGGCAAATACAAAACAGGGCAACTAATAACACAAGCAGAAATACATAGCAAGGAAACAGGAGTGACAATGAGCAGAGAAGGACTTGCTCCACCAGTGGTATACTGCGTGGCCTTGCGCATAGCACTCTGCAGCTAGGCACGCTGCAGCAAGGGCTTGCTGTACCGAGACATATGAATACACACAAGGTAACTAAAAATGCAAGCAGGAGTTCACGCAAGGAAGCAGGAGTGGCAATGAGCAGAGAAGGACTTGCTCCACCAGTAGTAAACTGCATGGCCTTGCGCATGCCACTCTGCTGCAAAGGCTTGCTGAACACAGACATATGAATACACACAAAGTAACTAAAACATAACTGGCAGAACAGATAACAGAAAGACAGGAAAGAGGACAGGAAAGAGGACGTCAATGAACAAGTAGGGAAACCCACAGAGCACAGACAGACAGACACGGATCCCATGGGTCAGCAGCATGGGAGAGTGAGTACAAACCAGGAGCGGGACAAGACAACATACACCAGGAGAGCTGACCCAGAACTGAGGAAACCTCAGCCTTATATACAGGTTCCATGGGTGCAGCAGAGAGGCCACACCCATGGAGCAGACAGAGAGGATTAACTCCTAATAAGAACACAGGGGAGTTAACCCATACAGAGCTACAAATAACACACAGAAACGAAACTTCAGCGAGGAGCGCCGAACGAGCAAGGACGGAAGGTCACAGCCAGAGATAGTGGCTGTGACACAAACAACAAAACAGAAATAGTGTTGGCTTCTTCCTCCACCTCCTCCGCCTCTTCCACCTACACCGCCACGTCCACAGACTGCTCAACTTCCTACTCCACTTGGACCTCCACCTCTTGGTTCAAGATTGTTATTTTCTATTTTTATGTTATTTTATTTTAAGTCATTTCCCTATCCACATTTGTTTGCAGGGTAATTGTCCTGCTCTTACCACCATGTCGGTTCCTTTTGCAGCCCTGTAGCCCTTTATATGACTTTTTTACAGCCATTTTTTAGCCTCAAAGTTCGGGTTACCATTGAATTCAATGGGGTTTGGTGTTCGGGGTCAAGTTCGGAACCTGAAACAAACTTTGAAACAAAGTTCAGCCGAACCCGTCGAACCCGGACATCCAGTGGTCAGCTCATCACTAAGCATTAGTCATTGGTGACCATGAGCTAAAGCTGAATATGGTCGAATCCTTGCCCCGTCCTGTAATAAACAACCTCAATACCGCTGGCACCACCACCATAGGAAACAATCTTGGTGAAGATTTGTGAGTAGTGCTGTCTACCTTGTCTGCAGACATGACACGAAGGTCTGGGGGCTCTGCTGCAATGCTCTGCGGTGTCTCCGGTGGGGACTCCATTGACTATGGAAGCATTATATGTATGATGTCATTGTCTGTGTCCACAGATTCCCCGGAGCAGGAACATGACCATGATAAATACCTGTACTATCTGCTGCTCCTCATCCCGCTGCTGCTGATTCTCTTCATCTACAGTATTTTCCTATCTATGACCAAAACTGGTAAGAAGCTCTGACACTGATTACCTCTATTATTTAAAGAGGTTTTCCAAGTATCTGAATGGTGGGGGTCTGCCCATCAGCTGTTCTAGAAGGCATGGTCTTCACATTCATCGGTCACGTGTCCTAGGTGCCGCTCAGCCCCATTGAAGTAAATGGGCTGAGCTGCAATACCAAGCACATCCACTATACAAAGTGTGGCGCTGTGTTTTGTGAGCTGTCCTCAAACTGCTGATTGTCAGGGGTTCCAGGTGTCAGACCCTCAACGATCAGATACTGATGACCTATCCTGAGGACAAAACACTTGGAAAAGCCCTTTAGTATAAGGGACTAATCTGCCTGTCTTATACAGACCGCTCCGTGTAGAGTCGGGCTCCATGACTCATGTTATCTGTCTCACCAGGGGCCCGGAAACATAACACAAAGAGGAGACATAGAAAGATACAGCAGGTGAGTACAAGTCTCCCATCTGATAATTCAGTGTCCTCAAGGTTAGTGATAAGCAGTTCAGGGAGCTGACTGCACCGTTCTGCTGACCGCTCCTCCTCACCCCAAATACATGCAGACTGAACGCTGCTTAGGGGAGAAAACAGTAAGTTGCTGCCACAAATGTTGTCCTCCTCCAGACTCCTCTGTCCTCCTCTATTCTCCTCTGTTCCCTCCTCCAGACTCCTCTGTCCCCTCCTCCATACTCCTCTGTCCCCTCCTCCAGACTCCTCTGTCCTCCTCTATTCTCCTCTGTTCCCTCCTCCAGACTCCTCTGTCCCTCCTCCATACTCCTCTCCTCCAGACTCCTCTGTCCCCTCCTCCAAACTCCTCTGTCCCCTCCTCCAGACTCCTCTGTCCTCCTCTATACTCCTCTGTCCCCTCCTCCAAACTCCTCTGTCCCCTTCTCCAGACTCCTCTGTCCCCTTCTCCAGACTCCTCTGTCCCCTCCTCCAGACTTCTCTGTCTCCTCCTCCAGACTTCTCTGTCCCCTCCTCTAAACTCCTCTGTCCCCTCATCCAAACTTCTCTGTCCCCTCATCCAAACTTCTCTGTTCCCTCCTCCAAACTCCTCTGTCCCCTTCTCCAGACTCCTCTGTCCCCTCCTCCAGACTCCTCTGTCCTCCTTTATACTCCTCTGTCCCCTCCTCCAAACTCCTCTGTCCCCTCCTGCAGACTTCTGTCTCTTCCTCCAGACTCCTCTGTCCTCCTCCAGACTCCTCTGTCCCCTCCTCCAGACTCCTCTGTCCTATCCTCCTCTATACTCCTCTGTCCCCTCCTCCAAACTTCTCTGTCCCCTCCTCCAGACTTCTCTGTCCCCTCCTCCAGACTTCTCTGTCCCCTCCTCCAGACTTCTCTGTCCCCTCCTCCAAACTCCTCTGTCCCCTCATCCAAACTTCTCTGTTCCCTCCTCCAAACTCCTCTGTCCCCTTCTCCAGACTCCTCTGTCCCCTCCTCCAGACTCCTCTGTCCTCCTCTATACTCCTCTGTCCCCTCCTCCAAACTCCTCTGTCCCCTTCTCCAGACTCCTCTGTCCCCTTCTCCAGACTCCTCTGTCCCCTCCTCCAGACTTCTCTGTCTCCTCCTCCAGACTTCTCTGTCCCCTCCTCTAAACTCCTCTGTCCCCTCATCCAAACTTCTCTGTCCCCTCATCCAAACTTCTCTGTTCCCTCCTCCAAACTCCTCTGTCCCCTTCTCCAGACTCCTCTGTCCCCTCCTCCAGACTCCTCTGTCCTCCTTTATACTCCTCTGTCCCCTCCTCCAAACTCCTCTGTCCCCTCCTGCAGACTTCTGTCTCTTCCTCCAGACTCCTCTGTCCTCCTCCAGACTCCTCTGTCCCCTCCTCCAGACTCCTCTGTCCTATCCTCCTCTATACTCCTCTGTCCCCTCCTCCAAACTTCTCTGTCCCCTCCTCCATACTTCTCTGTCCCCTCCTCCAGACTTCTCTGTCCCCTCCTCCAGACTTCTCTGTCCCCTCCTCCAAACTCCTCTGTCCCCTCATCCAAACTTCTCTGTTCCCTCCTCCAAACTCCTCTGTCCCCTCCTCCAGACTCCTCTGTCCTCCTCTATACTCCTCTGTCCCCTCCTCCAAACTCCTCTGTCCCCTCCTGCAGACTTCTGTCTCTTCCTCCAGACTCCTCTGTCCTCCTCCATACTCCTCTGTCCCCTCCTCCAGACTCCTCTGTCCTGTCCTCCTCTATACTCCTCTGTCCCCTCCTCCAAACTCCTCTGTCCCCTCCTCTAGTCCTCTTGTATTCTCCTCTGTCTCCTCCAGACTCCTCTGTCCCCTCCTCCACACTCCTTTGTCCCCTCCTCCATACTCCTCTGTCCCCTTCTCCAGACTCCTCTGTCCCCTCCTCCAGTCCTCCTGTATTCTCCTCTGTCCCCTCCTGCAGAATCCTGTCCCCTCCTCCAGACTCCTCTGTCCCCACCTCCAGACTCCTCTGTCCCCTTCTCCAGACTCCTCTGTCCCCTTCTCCAGACTCCTCTGTCCCCTCCTCCAGACTTCTCTGTCTCCTCCTCCAGACTTCTCTTTCCTCCTCCAGACTTCTCTGTCCCCTCCTCCAAACTCCTCTGTCCCCTCCTCCAAACTCCTCTGTCCCCTCCTCTATTCTCCTCTGTCTCCTCCTCCAAACTCCTCTGTCCCCTCCTCTATTCTCCTCTGTCTCCTCCTCCAAACTTCTCTGTCTCCTCCTCCACACTTCTCTGTCCCCTCCCCCAGTCCTCCTGTATTCTCCTCTGTCCCCTCCTCCAGAATCCTCTGTTCCGTCCTCCAGACTCCTCTGTCCCTCCTCCATACTCCTCTGTCCCCTCCTCCATACTCCTCTGTCCCCTCCTCCATACTCCTCTGTCCCCTCCTCCAGACTCCTCTGTCCCCTTCTCCAGACTCCTCTGTCCCCTTCTCCAGACTTCTCTGTCTCCTCCTCCATACTCCTCTGTCCTCCTCCAGACTTCTCTGTCCCCTCCTCCAAACTCATCTGTCCCCTCCTCTAGTCCTCTGTCCCCTCCTCCAGACTCCTCTGTCTCCTCCTCCATACTCCTCTGTCCTCCTCCAGACTTCTCTGTCCCCTCCTCCAAACTCCTTTGTCCCCTCCTCTAGTCCTCTGTCCCCTCCTCCAGACTCCTCTGTCCCCTTCTCCAGACTCCTCTGTCCCCTTCTCCAGACTCCTCTGTCCCCTCCTCCAGACTTCTCTGTCTCCTCCTCCATACTCCTCTGTCCTCCTCCAGACTTCTCTGTCCCCTGCTCCAAACTCCTCTGTCCCCTCCTCTAGTCCTCCTCTATTCTCCTCTGTCTCCTCCTCCACACTCCTCTGTCCCCTCCTCCAGACTCCCCTGTCCTTCTCCATACTCCTCTATCCTATCCAGACTCCTCTGTCTAATCTAGACTAATCTGTACTTTTCAGAGTCCTCTGTCCTCCTCCTCCAGACTCCTCTGTCCTCCTCCATACTGCTCTATCTTTTCCAGACTCCTCTGTCTCCTCTAGACTCCTCTGTCCCCTCCTCCAGACCACTCTGTCCCCTTCCGAATCCTCTGTTTCCACGCTAGACTCCTGTCCCATCCAGACTCCTCTGTCCTCCTTCAGACCCCTCTGCCCACCTCCCCCAGACTCCTTTGTCCCCTCTTGACCCTTCTCCTCTCTATAGAGTCCTCTATCCCATCCAGACTCCTCTGTCCACTCTACACTACACTGTCCCATCAATACTCCACTGACTCTGCCATTTATTCCATCTTCTTCTTTCATCAGCCTTTTATTGTACTTTTTTCAGAAGAAGGCCAATAATACAGACCTGCATTACTCCACCATATTCCCCCAGACAAAGGGAGCACAGATGAAGGAGATGAAGACCAGGGACAGGAGAGAAGAGGTTGAGTATGCTGCTGTGAATATATCTGTGTCTAGTCTGTCCCCATCGTACACACATGAGACAAGCAGCATGGACACCTCCAATATAACATATGCCACCCTAAAAACAGAGGTTCGCTGACGAGAGCAGGAGACGACCGGCTCAGAAATGAGAAAAACGTATTATACATGTCTTTATGAACTTCATAATTATAATTGTGTGGGACATTAGTGTATTGACAGCTCCTCAGTCTCTCCACATCTGATCTTTCAGATCTATCGGCGCTAATTTAGTGTGTTCAGATGACATAGTGAGCGCTCTACCGCTCCAGTCCACATTCAGATGACATAGTGAGCGCTCTACCGCTCCAGTCCACATTCAGATAACATAGTGAGCGTTCTACCGGTCCAGTCCACGTTCCATTAACATAGTGAGTGCTCTACCTCTCCAGTCCACATTCAGATGACATAGTGAGCGCTCTACCGGTCCAGTCCACATTCAGATGACATAGTGTGCGCTCTACCGCTCCAGTCCACATTCAGATAACATAGTGAGCGCTCTACCGCTCCAGTCCACATTCAGATAACATAGTGAGCGTTCTACCGGTCCAGTCCACTTTCCATTAACATAGTGAGCGTCTACCGCTCCAGTCCACATTCAGATAACATAGTGAGCGCTCTACCTCTCCAGTCCACATTCAGATGACATAGTGAGCGCTCTACCGCTCCAGTCCACATTCAGATGACATAGTGAGCGCTCTACCGGTCCAGTCCACATTCAGATGACATAGTGTGCGCTCTACCGCTCCAGTCCACATTCAGATGACATGTGTTCTGTCCCCACATGAAGGCGAATGAAGGTGTAACTGATAATGGCTTTGTGACTGTCCTACCTTCGTATCCAAGCAGTGGAGCAGACCGGACCGGCAGATGCTCAGGTTAGATGGATCCAGACGTAGACATGAGGATGCAATCAAACGTGGGTTTATTTGATCCAGAGCAGTGACATACAGTGATGCAATACAGTAGATGCTGTCATGTGGATGTCTTTTCTGAGGCTAACTGCTGAGGCTACTGCTGAGGCTACTGCTGAGGCTACTGCTGATCAAAAACTGATGCCTTCACAAGCCAAGGTGTGTGTCTCCAGTCACAAAGGAATGCAGCACTGAAAAAGGCTACAGGAAGTGACCAGGCCCAAGGCTGCTAAAACCACGCCCAGAGAAAAAACTTTATTAACAAGAACGAAGGCGTGCAGCATATGAATTCCGGCCAGCAGATGGCAGCAGAGAACAATAGACTTAAACAACATAGGTAAAACAAGAAATAATACAGTGCAGAAATTCAATATGAAAGGAACAGCACACTCCCCGTCTGAAATTCACTTTGGGGATTTCACTATGACGAATGTCCATAAAATATAAACAACCTGTAAAAAGAAAAACATGTTAGAATGCAAACATGGATTAGTCCTGTTTTCCAACTTGGAATGGAGAAGATCTGCGAAGCTTGATACAGTCCTGTTCACCCATCAGGGACGTTCTCGATGGGTCTCATCCAACTGGAGAAACGTTCAAAGCGCTGACAACTGAAGCTGGCGGTTTGCTTTGTTCCAGTGACTAATGCACTAACTTCAGTGCGGATTTCTGGATCATTATCCGGATCCTGGATGCTGAAAACTTCCTGTACACATTCGTCCGCCTCTTCAAGCAGAAACTCTGGACCTGTAAGCCAAGTAGAGTTAATAAAGGAACCTATAGACATAGGCCTAGTGGCATGATCTGCCGGATTAAGTTCGAATGGTACGTAGTGCCATTGTTCAGGTTTGGAGGACCTCCTGATTCTCTCTATGCGATTACTAACGTACACATAAAATCGCTTGGTCCGATTGTGGATGTAACCTAAAACGACCTTACTGTCGGTGTAATACTGGACTTCAGCTATGTCGACACCCAGTTCTTGTTGTATGAAATCCGCGATCTCCACTGCCAACACAGTCCCACAAAGTTCCAGTCTGGGAATAGTATGATCGGGCTTGGGGGCTAACTTAGCCTTACCAAAGACGAATCCAACGTGATTTTGGTTGTTGGGTTCTGTCACCTTCAGATAGGCAACCGCTGCGATGGCCTCCGTGGAGGCGTCCGAGAACACGTGGAGTTCTTTCTTTATGCTAGAGGAAAGTGAGGTTTTAATATAGCATCTCGGGATGTGGATCTCATCCAAGGCACACAAGGATCGCTTCCAGGTTTCCCATTTTTGCTCTTTCTCGGAGGGAAGTGGGGTATCCCAATCCTTGACTGTTTCAGAAAACTGTCTCAGTAGAGATTTACCTTGTATGGTGATGGGCGCTACAAATCCCAGCGGATCAAATAGGCTGTTTACTACGGATAGGACGCCTCGTTTTGTGAATGGCTTGTCTGCACAACTTATCTGAAAACCGAAGGAGTCAGCCGAGAGATCCCATCTGAGGCCCAAGCTCCTCTGCACAGGTGGACTGTCCAGTCCCAAGTTAATGTCCTTGAATCCTGGTGCATGATCGCCTGATTCGAAGGCCCTCATAACAGCCAGGCTGTTTGAAGCAATTTTGTGTAGTCTAAGTTTAGCTTGGTACAACATACTTTGAGTCCTTTTGAGCAGATCGATAGCCGCTTCTTCAGTCGGTAGTGATTTGAGTCCATCGTCTACGTAGAAGTCCTTTTCTACAAAGTCTCTGGCGTCTTTACCGTACTCTGATTCTCCCTCTAATGCAGTTCGCCGAAGGCCGTAAGTTGCCACGGCAGGTGAAGGGCTGTTTCCAAATACGTGTACCCTCATTCGATATTCTGCCATCTCTGCGTTGGTGTCGTTATTCTTGTACCACAGAAACCTGAGGAAATTCCGGTGGTCCTCTCTGACTACGAAACAGTGGAACATCTGTTCAATGTCGGCGGTGATGGCAACGAGCTCTTTTCGGAACCTCATCAGCACTCCAACTAGGTTATTCGTCAGATTAGGACCTGTGAGAAGGACATCATTAAGCGATACACCTTGATGTTTGGCACTTGAGTCGAAAACAACCCTAATTTGATTAGGTTTCCGTGGGTGATACACTCCAAATGAAGGCAAGTACCAGCACTCGTCGTTCTTCCCTAAGGATGGAGCTGGTTCTGCATGGTTGTTGCGGAATATTTTGTCGATAAAGGCAACGATGTGTTCTCTCATCTCGGGCTTACTGTTCATGGTACGCTGAAGAGAGTTAAATCTAGACAGAGCTTGTTCCCTATTGTTCGGGAGTCTCACCCTGGTAGCTCGGAAGGGTAATGGAGAAACCCAGTGATTGGTTTCGTCTTTAAGGAACTCATTGTCCATTATCTTGATAAATTCTCTGTCCTCTACTGACAAAGCTACTTTATCATCGTCCTTGCTTGTGTGAAAGACTAATCTTCCCAAGTTGTCAGCAAAGAAGGGAGGAATGTCGTCAGGTGGTTGTATGAGGTCTGGAGGCTCTTTCACCTCATAGTGATGAGGGCAAGGCTTAATGCAAGTTGTGCGTCCATCTCCACGCACGTACGTTTTGAAAGAGCGGATTCTTGGTTGATCCAAGCATACATTTCCTATGACTACCCATCCCAAGTCCAGTCTCTGGGCATATGGTGCATAGTCGGGACCATTACACTGTTGACGCACCTTGTGTACCCTTAGATTGTCTCTGCCAAGCAGGAGTAGAATCTCAGCGTTGTTGTCCATAGGTGGGATAACGTTGGCTAGGTGCCTTAGGTGTGGATGGTGAAATGCAGCTTCCGGGGTAGGAATTTCATCCCTATGGTTGGGTATTTGATCGCATTCGATCAGCGTCGGTAGAGGTATCTCCGTATTTCCACTGACTGAACAAGCGATGAATCCTTGTGCCCTCCTGCCGCTAGTCTCTATGCGACCTGAGCAGGTGTTTAAGATGTAGGGTTCTGATGGTCCCTTTATTCCAAAGGCTTCAAAGAATTTAGTTCCTGCTAGGGAGCGGTTGCTTTGGTCGTCAATGATGGCATACATTTTTACTGCCTTTTCTGGTAGCCCCTCCGGGTAGACCTTGATTAGGCATATGCGGGCACAACATTTCTCACTCTGGCCCTCCCCACATACTTCCAAGCATGAGCAGGAAACAGCGGTGGCTGTGTTAGCGTGGTTCTGTGGCTCCCCGCCATGACTCGGAGCAGGACTGGTGGTGACAGCAGCCGGTGAATCCCTTGTGAGTGGAGTTTGGTGCATAGCCGAGGCATGTCTTTCACTATGACACTCCTCACACTTGATAATGGATTTACAGTCCTTAGCCATGTGTTCCAATGAAGCGCAGCACCTGAAGCATACCCCAAGCTCGGTGAGGACTTTCTTGCGCTCCTGTATGGTTTTGGATCTAAACCCTCTGCATTTGTTCAGCGAGTGTGGTTTTTTATGAATGGGACATTCACGATTGAAGGCCTTGTCTCCTGATGAGGTAGTGTACTGTCTACCAGTGGGTACTGCAGATGATGGTAGGTTAGTCTTTCTAACATTCACGCTGCTCTTAAAGTCTCTGTGTTTATGCACAATACTTTCATACCTTGATGATGGTGTCACTGAAGCTGTAGTATTGAACTCCAGGAAGTCGAGGCTGGGGTCATTCCTCATCTGGGACTGTTCATCAATGAATCTACAGAAATGAATAAATGGGGGAAAAGTGACGTCATGCACTCTTTTGTACCTTGAGACTGATGCCGCCCACTTCTCTTGCAGGCTGTATGGTAACTTCACGACAATTGGGTTCACCCCATGGGCTGTATCCAGGTAGCACAGCCCGGACAGACGAGGGTCTCTTTTGGCGAGCTCCAGTTCCATGAGCAAATCACTTAAATCCTGAAGCTTATGGACATCCTTAAGACTGATCTTGGGGACGTTCTGCAGTCTCCTGAATAGTGCCTTCTCTATTGCTTCTGCACTGCCAAAGGTGCGTTCGAGTCTCTGCCAGGCTGCAGCGAGACCTGCTTCTGCTTGTCCCACATAGACAGTTCTAAGGCTCTTGATGCGATTTGTGGAGCCTGGGCCCAGCCAGTTGATCAAGAGGTCGAGCTCCTGCTCTGCGGTTAGGTTGAGGTTGGCGATGGCGGCTTTGAAGGTTGCCTTCCAGGCTCTGTAGCTCTCCGCACGGTCATCAAATTTTGAGAGACTGGTGTTAATTAGCTCTCTGCTCACCATAAACCTGGCAAACTCAGACATATCTGATTTCTCACTGCTTGTTGCCATGACAACTTGTGATGCCCCTGGGGCGTATAGGCTGCGTGGCGTGAAAGGGTGAGATGCTTCCGGGTAGAATGATGTTGCTGCAGGGTTGAGCTGTGGTCTAGCCTCTGTAGATTCTGATGACTGCTGCTTGAGCTGTGGAGATAGGCCAGGAAACACCTGGTAGCCATCTTGCTGTAATAACTGTCCTTGAGAGGGTGCGTCTGGGCGACTGTTATTGGATTGCTCAGGTGCTGTGGGTATCGATGCCACTGCAGGTAGAGCTGACTTGGAGGTTTCAGTGTTGTTGGCTTGGACAGTACTGCACACTGGGGGTGGTGCAGATAACTGTTTCAGTACATAGTCGCTGGTGCGATCAGCTGGATCGTCTATCTCCTCTGGTGGTAAGCAGACTGAATCAGGGCCTTGGCTCAATGCTTGCTCAAGTAGTCTTACTCTTGCTAATGCGATTTCCTCTTCCCTCTCTGATTCAAGGATCTTTATTCGAGCCTCTGCTTCTGCCCTCTTGGCTTTTGCCTCCGCTTCTGCCCTCTTGGCTTCTGCCCTCTTGGCTTCTGCCTCCGCTTCTGCCCTCTTGGCTTCTACCTCCGCTTCTGCCCTCTTGGCTTCTGCCTCCGCTTCTGCCCTCTTGGCTTCTGCTTCAGCTTCTGCCCTCTTGGCTTCTGCCTCCGCTTCTGCCCTCTTGGCTTCTGCCTCCGCTTCTGCCCTCTTGGCTTCTGCCTCCGCTTCTGCCCTCTTGGCTTCTGCCTCCGCTTCTGCCCTCTTGGCTTCTGCTTCAGCCCTCGCAAGGACTTCTTTTTCGGTGAAGGAACGCCTCACTTTGGATTGCTCTGCATTTATACGGGCCTCTAGTAATCTGTCGCTCAGGGTGGAGCTTCTAGAGCATGATGATCTATAGGACCGCGAGGAATGTTTGGATGAATGCGATCTGTGTGATCTGGTTTCTTGCAAATGAGAGATGCGGAGTTCCACTTTATCTTTAGCATCCAGCACCATGGCGTCTCTTTGTCTGTCTATTGATTCTGCCTTGCACAATTCTGACAGGGCTTCTTCAATATTAGAGTCTTTTAGAAAGGTTATATACCTTGTGGACAGTCTCTTGTATCTTTCATGGGCTGCGTTCAGCCGCCCGACGGCAACTTGTAAACTGGTGGCATCGCTTGAGGAGGACTTAAGTCCTGATATGAGGGAGGAAACTCGTTCCCATAGCTCTTCCAGGTTGTCACATAGCTCATCTTTCCTGGTGTGATAATTTTCTGTGATCTTTATTGTTGGTTTGAGAGAGCGCCTTGGTCGCGTGACTTGGTCTGCTGGAAGTGTGGGTTCTACCTCCAGCTCTTCATAATGATCAGTATCAGGTTGCATTTGCTTTGTTTCATCACTGGGGAACTGTACGAGGTCCTTTTCGGCCATTTTGATTTAAGGTGCGCTGTCTCTTTAAGAAATCGAACTTTTGAATTGGGGGCTGAAAATTGCAGTGCGGCTCAGATGAGGCACCCCGATGAGTTTCCCAAGGTGTCTTGAGTGAATTGCGGGGTTTTGGTTTGAGGGAGGCCCCGCGTGCGTGAACAGTTCTTATATCATGCGAGCAAGGGTTAATATAGGATGTAGAAAGTGGCTTGGCGAGTGGTGGAGGACTTCCAGGCGAGAGTATATCTACTGCGGACACGCCGTGCTTCCCCTTAGGCTTATGGGACGTGCACTGTTGCTGGGCAGATTTGCTGGGAGTGGGCCTGTGGCAGGGGAGGTTCCTGAGTGTGGCACTGGGCTCTGAGGGAACCTGTAGCCGGGCATTGGACATTCAGACGGATATTGACTGAGGTATAAGGCTTTAAGGCAGGTTTTGACTGTTCTGTCCCCACATGAAGGCGAATGAAGGTGTAACTGATAATGGCTTTGTGACTGTCCTACCTTCGTATCCAAGCAGTGGAGCAGACCGGACCGGCAGATGCTCAGGTTAGATGGATCCAGACGTAGACATGAGGATGCGATCAAACGTGGGTTTATTTGATCCAGAGCAGTGACATACGGTGATGCAATACAGGAATACAGTAGATGCTGTCATGTGGATGTCTTTTCTGAGGCAACTGCTGGTCAAAAACTGATGCCTTCACAAGCCGAGGTGTGTGTCTCCAGTCACAAAGGATGCAGCACTGAAAAAGGCTACAGGAAGTGACCAGGCCCAAGGCTGCAAAACCACGCCCAGAGAAAAAACTTTATTAACAAGAACGAAGGCGTGCAGCATATGAATTCCGGCCAGCAGATGGCAGCAGAGAACAATAGACTTAAACAACATAGGTAAAACAAGAAATAATACAGTGCAGAAATTCAATATGAAAGGAACAGCACAACATAGTGTGCGCTCTACCGCTCCAGTCCACATTCAGATGACATAGTGTGTGCTCTACCGCTCCAGTCCACATTCAGTTCACATAGTGTGCGCTCTACCGCTCCAGTCCACATTCAGATGACATAGTGTGTGCTCTACCGCTCCAGTCCACATTCAGTTCACATAGTGTGCGCTCTACCGCTCCAGTCCACATTCAGATGACATAGTGTGCGCTCTACCGCTCCAGTCCACATTCAGATGACATAGTGTGCGCTCTACCGCTCCAGTCCACATTCAGATGACATAGTGTGTGCTCTACCGCTCCAGTCCACATTCAGTTCACATAGTGTGCGCTCTACCGCTCCAGTCCACATTCAGATGACATAGTGTGTGCTCTACCGCTCCAGTCCACATTCAGTTCACATAGTGTGCGCTCTACCGCTCCAGTCCACATTCAGATGACATAGTGTGCGCTCTACCGCTCCAGTCCACATTCAGATGACATAGTGAGCGCTCTACCGGTCCAGTCCACATTCAGACAACATAGTGTGTGCTCCACCGGTCCAGTCCACATTCAGATGACATAGTGAGCGCTCTACCGGTCCAGTCCACATTCAGATGACATAGTGTGCGCTCTACCGCTCCAGTCCACATTCAGATGACATAGTGTACGCTCTACCGGTCCAGTCCACATTCAGATGACATAGTGTACGCTCTACCGGTCCAGTCCACATTCAGATGACATAGTGAGCGCTCTACCGGTCCAGTCCACATTCAGATGACATAGTGTACGCTCTACCGGTCCAGTCCACATTCAGATGACATAGTGTGCGCTCTACCGCTCCAGTCCACATTCAGACAACATAGTGTGCGCTCTACCGGTCCAGTCCACATTCAGATGACATAGTGTGCGCTCTACTGGTCCAGTCCACATTCAGATGACATAGTGTGCGCTCTACCGGTCCAGTCCACATTTAGATGACATGATGTGCGCTCTACCGGTCCAGTCCACATTCAGATGACATAGTGTGCGCTCTACCGCTCCAGTCCACATTCAGACAACATAGTGTGCGCTCTACCGGTCCAGTCCACATTCAGATGACATAGTGTGCGCTCTACTGGTCCAGTCCACATTCAGATGACATAGTGAGCGCTCTACCGGTCCAGTCCACATTTAGATGACATGATGTGCGCTCTACCGGTCTAGTCCATGTTCAGTTCACATAGTGTGCGCTCTACCACTCCAGTCCACATTCAGATGACATGGTGTGCGCTCTACCGCTCCAGTCCACATTCAGATGACATAGTGAGCGCTCTACAGCTCCAGTCCACATTCAGATGACATAGTGAGAGCTCTACCAGTCCAGTCCACATTCAGATGACATAGTGTGCGCTCTACCGCTCCAGTCCACATTCAGATAACATAGTGAGAGCTCTACCAGTCCAGTCCACATTCAGATGACATAGTGAGCGCTCTACCGGTCCAGTCCACATTCAGATAACATAGTGAGCGCTCTACCACTCCAGTCCACGTTCCATTAACATAGTGTGCGCTCTACCGGTCCAGTCCACATTCAGATGACATAGTGTGCGCTCTACCGGTCCAGTCCACATTCAGATGACATAGTGAGCGCTCTACCGCTCCAGTCCACATTCAGATGACATGGTGTGCGCTCTACCGGTCTAGTCCATGTTCAGTTCACATAGTGTGCGCTCTACCGCTCCAGTCCACATTCAGATGACATAGTGAGCGCTCTACCGCTCCAGTCCACATTCAGATGACATAGTGTGCGCTCTACCGGTCTAGTCCACATTCAGATAACATAGTGAGCGCTCTACCGCTCCAGTCCACATTCAGATGACATAGTGTGCGCTCTACCGGTCTAGTCCACATTCAGATGACATAGTGAGCGCTCTACCGCTCCAGTCCACATTCAGATAACATAGTGAGCGCTCTACCGGTCCAGTACACGTTCAATTAACATAGTGAGCGCTCTACCGGTCCAGTACACGTTCAATTAACATAGTGTGCGCTCTACCGGTCCAGTCCACATTCAGATGACATAGTGTGCGCTCTACCGGTCCAGCCCACATTCAGTTCATATAGTGTGCGCTCTACCACTCCAGTCCACATTCAGATGACATAATGTGCGCTCTATTGGTCCAGTCCACGTTCCATTAACATAGTGAGCACTCTACCGTTCCAGGCCACATTCAGATGACATAGTGTGCGCTCTACCGGTCCAGTCCACATTCAGATGACATAGTGAGCGCTCTACCGCTCCAGTCCACATTCAGATGACATGGTGTGCGCTCTACCGGTCCAGTCCACATTCAGATGACATAGTGAGCGCTCTACCGCTCCAGTCCACATTCAGATGACATAGTGTGCGCTCTACCGCTCCAGTCCACATTCAGATGACATGGTGTGCACTCTACCGCTCCAGTCCACATTCAGATAACATAGTGAGCGCTCTACCGGTCCAGTCCTCATTCAGATGACATAGTGTGCGCTCTACCGGTCCAGTCCACATTCAGATGACATAGTGAGCGCTCTACCGCTCCAGTCCACATTCAGATGACATGGTGTGCGCTCTACCGGTCCAGTCCACATTCAGATGACATAGTGAGCGCTCTACCGCTCCAGTCCACATTCAGATGACATAGTGTGCGCTCTACCGCTCCAGTCCACATTCAGATGACATGGTGTGCACTCTACCGCTCCAGTCCACATTCAGATAACATAGTGAGCGCTCTACCGGTCCAGTCCTCATTCAGATGACATAGTGTGCGCTCTACCGGTGCAGTCCACATTCAGATGACATAGTGTGCGCTCTACCGCTCCAGTCCACATTCAGATGACATAGTGAGCGCTCTACCGATCCAGTCCACATTCAGATGACATAGTGTGTGCTCTACCGCTCCAGTCCACATTCAGATGACATAGTGTGTGCTCCACCGGTCCAGTCCACATTCAGATGACATAGTGAGCGCTCTACCGGTCCAGTCCACATTCAGATGACATAGTGTACGCTCTACCGGTCCAGTCCACATTCAGATGACATAGTGTGCGCTCTACCGCTCCAGTCCACATTCAGACAACATAGTGTGCGCTCTACCGGTCCAGTCCACATTCAGATGACATAGTGTGCGCTCTACTGGTCCAGTCCACATTCAGATGACATAGTGTGCGCTCTACCGGTCCAGTCCACATTTAGATGACATGATGTGCGCTCTACCGGTCCAGTCCACATTCAGATGACATAGTGTGCGCTCTACCGCTCCAGTCCACATTCAGACAACATAGTGTGCGCTCTACCGGTCCAGTCCACATTCAGATGACATAGTGTGCGCTCTACTGGTCCAGTCCACATTCAGATGACATAGTGAGCGCTCTACCGGTCCAGTCCACATTTAGATGACATGATGTGCGCTCTACCGGTCTAGTCCATGTTCAGTTCACATAGTGTGCGCTCTACCACTCCAGTCCACATTCAGATGACATGGTGTGCGCTCTACCGCTCCAGTCCACATTCAGATGACATAGTGAGCGCTCTACAGCTCCAGTCCACATTCAGATGACATAGTGTGCGCTCTACCGCTCCAGTCCACATTCAGATAACATAGTGAGAGCTCTACCGGTCCAGTCCACATTCAGATGACATAGTGTGCGCTCTACCGGTCCAGCCCACATTCAGTTCATATAGTGTGCGCTCTACCACTCCAGTCCACATTCAGATAACATAGTGAGCGCTCTACCACTCCAGTCCACGTTCCATTAACATAGTGTGCGCTCTACCGGTCCAGTCCACATTCAGATGACATAGTGTGCGCTCTACCGGTCCAGTCCACATTCAGATGACATAGTGAGCGCTCTACCGCTCCAGTCCACATTCAGATGACATGGTGTGCGCTCTACCGGTCTAGTCCATGTTCAGTTCACATAGTGTGCGCTCTACCGCTCCAGTCCACATTCAGATGACATGGTGTGCGCTCTACCGCTCCAGTCCACATTCAGATGACATAGTGAGCGCTCTACCGCTCCAGTCCACATTCAGATGACATAGTGTGCGCTCTACCGGTCTAGTCCACATTCAGATAACATAGTGAGCGCTCTACCGCTCCAGTCCACATTCAGATGACATAGTGTGCGCTCTACCGGTCTAGTCCACATTCAGATGACATAGTGAGCGCTCTACCGCTCCAGTCCACATTCAGATAACATAGTGAGCGCTCTACCGGTCCAGTACACGTTCAATTAACATAGTGAGCGCTCTACCGGTCCAGTACACGTTCAATTAACATAGTGTGCGCTCTACCGGTCCAGTCCACATTCAGATGACATAGTGTGCGCTCTACCGGTCCAGCCCACATTCAGTTCATATAGTGTGCGCTCTACCACTCCAGTCCACATTCAGATGACATAATGTGCGCTCTATTGGTCCAGTCCACGTTCCATTAACATAGTGAGCACTCTACCGTTCCAGGCCACATTCAGATGACATAGTGTGCGCTCTACCGGTCCAGTCCACATTCAGATGACATAGTGAGCGCTCTACCGCTCCAGTCCACATTCAGATGACATGGTGTGCGCTCTACCGGTCCAGTCCACATTCAGATGACATAGTGAGCGCTCTACCGCTCCAGTCCACATTCAGATGACATAGTGTGCGCTCTACCGCTCCAGTCCACATTCAGATGACATGGTGTGCACTCTACCGCTCCAGTCCACATTCAGATAACATAGTGAGCGCTCTACCGGTCCAGTCCTCATTCAGATGACATAGTGTGCGCTCTACCGGTGCAGTCCACATTCAGATGACATAGTGTGCGCTCTACCACTCCAGTCCACATTCAGATAACATAGTGAGCGCTCTACCAGTCCAGTCCACATTCCATTAACATAGTGTGCGCTCTACCGGTCCAGTCCACATTCAGATGACATAGTGTGCACTCTACCGGTCCAGCCCACATTCAGTTCATATAGTGTGCGCTCTACCGCTCCAGTCCACATTCAGATGACATAGTGTGCACTCTACCGCTCCAGGCCACATTCAGATGACATAGTGTGCGCTCTACCGGTCCAGTCCACATTCAGATGACATAGTGAGCGCTCTACCGCTCCAGTCCACATTCAGATGACATGGTGTGCGCTCTACCGGTCTAGTCCATGTTCAGTTCACATAGTGTGCGCTCTACCGCTCCAGTCCACATTCAGATGACATGGTGTGCACTCTACCGCTCCAGTCCACATTCAGATGACATAGTGAGCGCTCTACCGGTCCAGTCCTCATTCAGATGACATAGTGTGCGCTCTACCGGTCCAGTCCACATTCAGATGACATAGTGTGCGCTCTACCACTCCAGTCCACATTCAGATAACATAGTGAGCGCTCTACCAGTCCAGTCCACATTCCATTAACATAGTGTGCGCTCTACCGGTCCAGTCCACATTCAGATGACATAGTGTGCACTCTACCGGACCAGCCCACATTCAGTTCATATAGTGTGCGCTCTACCACTCCAGTCCACATTCAGATGACATAATGTGTGCTCTACCGCTCCAGTCCACGTGCCATTAACATAGTGTGCGCTCTACGGTCCAGTCCACATTAAGGTGACATAGTGAGCGCTCTACCGGTCCAGTCCACATTCAGATGACATAGTGTGCGCTCTACCGGTCCAGTCCACATTCAGATAACATAGTGAGCGCTCTACCGCTCCAGTCCACATTCAGATTACATAGTGTGCGCTCTACCGCTCCAGTCCACATTCAGATGACATAGTGAGCGCTCTACTGGTCCAGTCCACATTCAGATGACATAGTGTGCGCTCTACCGCTCCAGTTCACATTCAGATGACATAGTGTGTGCTCTACCGCTCCAGTCCACATTCAGATGACATAGTGTGCGCTCTTCCGGTCCAGTCCACATTCAGATGACATAGTGAGCGCTCTACCGCTCCAGTCCACATTCAGATGACATGGTGTGCGCTCTACCGCTCCAGTCCACATTCAGATGACATAGTGAGCGCTCTACCGCTCCAGTCCACATTCAGATAACATAGTGAGCGCTCTACCGGTCCAGTCCACGTTCAATTAACATAGTGTGCGCTCTACCGGTCCAGTCCACATTCAGATGACATAGTGTGCGCTCTACCGGTCCAGCCCACATTCAGTTCATATAGTGTGCGCTCTACCACTCCAGTCCACATTCAGATGACATAATGTGCGCTCTACCGCTCCAGTCCACGTGCCATTAACATAGCTTGCGCTCTACCGGTTCAGTCCAAATTCAGTTCACATAGTGTGCGCTCTACCGGTCCAGTCCACATTCAGATAACATAGTGAGCGCTCTACTGGTCCAGTCCACATTCAGATAACATAGTGTGCGCTCTACCGCTCCAGTCCACATTCAGATGACATAGTGAGTGCTCTACCGGTCCAGTCCACATTCAGATGACATAGTGAGCGCTCTACCGCTCCAGTCCACATTCAGATGACATGGTGTGCGCTCTACCGGTCCAGTCCATGTTCAGTTCACATAGTGTGCGCTCTACCGCTCCAGTCCACATTCAGATGACATGGTGTGCACTCTACCGCTCCAGTCCACATTCAGATGACATAGTGAGCGCTCTACCGGTCCAGTCCACGTTCTATTAACATAGTGTGCGCTCTACCGGTCCAGTCCACATTCAGATGACATAGTGTGCACTCTACCGGTCCAGCCCACATTCAGTTCATATAGTGTGCGCTCTACCACTCTAGTCCACATTCAGATGACATAATGTGCGCTCTACCGCTCCAGTCCACGTGCCATTAACATAGTGTGCGCTCTACCGGTCCAGTCCTCATTAAGGTGACATAGTGAGCGCTCTACCGGTCCACTCCACATTCAGATTACATAATGTGCGCTCTACCGCTCCAGTCCACATTCAGATGACATAGTGTGCGCTCTACCACTCCAGTCCACATTCAGATGACATAGTGTGCGCTCTACCGCTCCAGTCCACATTCAGATGACATAGTGAGCGCTCTACCGGTCCAGTCCACATTCAGATGACATAGTGTGCGCTCTACCGGTCCAGTCCACATTCAGTTCACATAGTGAGCGCTCTACCACTCCAGTCCACATTCAGTTCACATAGTGTGTGCTCTACCGGTCCAGTCTACATTCAGTTCACATAGTGTGCGCTCTACCGGTCCAGTCCACATTCAGTTCACATAGTGTGCGCTCTACCGCTCCAGTCCACATTCAGTTCACATAGTGTGCGCTCTACCGCTGCAGTCCACATTCAATTCACATAATGTACGCTCTACCGCTCCAGTCCACATTCAGATGACATAGTGTGCGCTCTACCGCTCCAGTCCACATTCAGTTCACATAGTGTGTGCTCTACCGGTCCAGTCCACATTCAGTTCACATAGTTTGCGTTCTACCGTTCCAGTCTACATTCAGTTCACATAGTGTGTGCTCTACCGGTCCAGTCCACATTCAGATGACATAGTGAGCGCTCTACCGCTCCAGTCCACATTCAGTTCACATAATGTACGCTCTACCGCTCCAGTCCACATTCAGATGACATAGTGTGCGCTCTACCGCTCCAGTCCACATTCAGATGACATAGTGTGCGCTCTACCGGTCCAGTCCACATTCAGATGACATAGTGAGCGCTCTACCGCTCCAGTCCACATTCAGTTCACATAATGTACGCTCTACCGCTCCAGTCCACATTCAGATGACATAATGTACGCTCTACCGCTCCAGTCTACATTCAGTTCACATAGTGTGCGCTCTACCGGTCCAGTCCACATTCAGATGACATAGTGTGCGCTCTACTGGTCCAGTCCACATTCAGATGACATAGTGTACGCTCTACTGGTCCAGTCCACATTCAGATGACATAGTGTACACTCTACCGCTCCAGTCCTCATTCAGTTCACATAGTGTACACTCTACCGGTCCAATCCACATTGTGGGGATTTGCTCTGGTATTTCGGATTAGCGGGTGCAGCACAGAGACAAAGTACAGTTCTTGGTTCAAAACATCAGGGTTTATTCACATGTGAAAGCAAAACATAAACACAAGTTGCTTGGTGATCGTTCACACACATGAAAAGTTCATATACAAAACAGTTGTAACACCCCAGAGTTGTGTTACTACACGCCTCTGCCCCGCTACTATCTTCTAAGCGCCTCTTATAATGTCATCTGATATAATTTACATTATGTCCTCCAGAAATGTACATATAAAACTATGTTAAATGTAATTGTTCATGTAATTATCCTGGTTACCAGCAGGTGGCAGCATCATTGGCAGAGATAGTCTTAATATTATGGCAGTTCAGAGTGGAACATTCCTGTTGTATTCTGCCCCCCTTCTGGAGAGAGGTAGGCGAGACCCACTTCCTGCAGCAATGGAGGGAAAAACCAGTTAGAACCAGTTATAGTTTACCCCCCTGTTGGGGAAAGGAGGGTTTTGAGTAGTACTCCCTCCTTAGGCAAGAAAGTAGGGGCACAGATCCACAAGAGACGTGGCCATATCCCCAGTCTGAGCACCTTCAGCTCTGCTGGATGAAGAGAGCAGAAACTGCAGCCAAACTCCAGAGTTCCAGGAATAAAGCATCCCCTGAGAATCCATCTGTGAGATAAGCCCAGAGTCCTAGGAGAAGCCTATTCCTCCTCAGCTAGTCTGTCCCCACACAGCAGAAGGTACAGAGAAGTGCAGAAGCTAACCCTGCCACAGTTACAGAGATACCAGCAGACGTTTATCCTGCAAGCTCCACATGTAAAGCAGAAGTCCTCATTCCTGCCAATCATTGCCAAAACCTGCTGGGACCAAGAGACCAAAGCTGTATACTGTTTGGATGAAAGTTATTTCAAGTAAAGCAACGTTTGAACTTAATCTAAAGGTCTGGACATCATTTATTCTGCAAAGTTCCTCTATTACTCCTACTGTCACTACACTCAAATTTATTGCAAATGAGCCAGGAGTCAAGCCATACCCAGGTATGAGACACCGTGACGCAACTACCACAACACTGCAGAGACATTATAGGCCATTACCCACCACTCTGGCATTCCTAATCTGGGACGTGCGTTATAACACATTGGAAGGGCCCTGGGATAGTACCCTGCGCACGCTGCAATTGGCGTCACGACAAATACAGAATATTATTCACCCGTACCTGCCCACTGCACAGTCACCTTTTCTCCTAGGTGTTACTTCATACCCTGTTGGAAGTTCTGCTTTGTCCACAGGCAGGCGTTAGGCGGCCTGTTCGCCCTCACAGGGGTCTGAGCCCTCCAGCCCTGCTCAAGCCGCAGATCCCAACACAGCCCTCAGATCCCAGCACACAGACCTCCTGAGCTCCACTGTCAGACGGAGGTAATCCTCTCCACCTGGCAGTGCTGGCTGGTTTTTATGCCTGGCAAAACCCAGCCTTGAACATGGGGAGTAGTCACCTTCCCAGCACTTTGACTACTCCCAGTAAGAGCCGTCCCGGATCAGCTATTACAGCCATACTAAGTATCAAGGTGTCAAACAGCAACTGCTGCTGACACATAAAAGCCGGTTCTTACTCCACGAGGCCTGGGTAAGGAAGTTTTGTAAGGAAGGGAACCACCTGGTGACCCGGGAATTTCTCTATTTGGCCTGGCTCATCTGCAGCATATTACTCCAGAACTTCAGGTTCGTGTGCAAGACTTGTGGGACCGCCACTGTAGAGAACGTAGTGAGGACCGCAACCCTGAATCTGCGAATGGTAGTGCCCACCACGGAACAGACAGCACTTTGGGCTAAGTTGTCCGCGGAGATTAAGTCTGCTCGACTACCGCGCACCCATGCTTGCAAGAAATATAATGAGGGTCTAACCCGTAAATTACTGGAGGCACCAGTAAAGGATTTCCCGAAACCAGTACGGAAACTGGGCCGAGTGCTTGACTTTTGCAAACAACGGGGATTTGGATTCATCCGCGATATGGAGACCAATCGTGATTACTATGTCAATCGCCGGTCTGTGAAGAGGAAAGAGCTTCCCCCTTGGCTACATAGCCTATATGTTAATGAGGTGGTTGAGTTCACCCCTGCAGAGGGTAAACGTGGACCTTATGCTACCGCAGTACGTCGGCCAGGACAACCCACGGAGACCCAGGAGCTTGACAAAAACTCTGAGGAGGATCTGGAACAGGAACCTTCTACCGCAAAGTATGTGCCACCAAGTACTCAGAACCAATACGCCACTGGTTTTGCAGGTACCAATATTCTCTGGCAACCCGCCATTGTTTCCAGAGACCCTGTGTCACGGGGTTCCGAAGGTGCACTCGGTCCCCCATCGCCCGCAGACCTGTTGCTTAGCTTTGGGAATGAGGATCTGTGTTTGACCTCATTCCCAGGGCGGCTTTACTAGCTGTGTGGCTCCCTGCTCCTAGTCTGCCTTGAGCGCCGAGCTGATCACTCGGTGCTCGACTGGTTGGTCTGTCGGTCATGTGACGCTGGCCACGTCACATGACCCTCACTCCCCACTATAAATACAGGCAGCCTGCTGGCTACAGGTTGCCTGTTAATTTCTAGGTTCCTGGCTATTTGTTGGACTGCTGAATACTTACCTGATCCTGTTCCTTGACCATCCTTTTGCCTGATCCTCCTGTACTGCGCATCCGTCCTGGTATTGTGACCTCGGCTCCCACCTGACTACTCTCTTAGGACTCCTCTTGTACTTCTCTGCTCTCCTGGTATTTGACCCCGGCTTCTCCTGACCATTCTTTGCTTAATCCGTTGTACTTTGTAGCTTTCCTGGTATTGACTCGGTCCGTTCACGTCCTGTTGTTTGTCTGTCTGTCATCCCTGCACTTATTCCAAGTTAGGGATTGCCGTCCAGTTGTCCCCTGTCATTAGGACTCGCGAGGCAAGTAGGCAGGGCCAGGGGTAAGGGTGGAGCGCAGTGGTCACTTCCCTCCCCCCTGTGTGTGTGTGTACGCGACCGTTACACCCTGACAGTAAACCTAAACCCCAGAGGGAACGGGTTAGAAGAAGAAGGCCCGAGCCACAAAGCCTTAGTACAGCTGTGGAGGACTGTGCAGTGTTATTTCAACAATTAGCTGTATCGCAACCCCAGAGATTCACTTTCCCAACTTATGATGAGAAAGCAGCAGATTCTTCAGCAATGAAAGATCCGTCTGAGAAATTCAACCCTGTAACCCTTCAACCCTGCGAGTGGGCTGATTTGCAACATAAAAAAAGAGCAATCCTCTGTCTTTGAAAAGGTGACAAAGGAACTGAATTTGCCATCTACACCTAAACAGTGGAAAATGGAGGGACAGCCAGAAGGATCTTCCCCTGATTCATGGGATTCTGGAAGCCCAATTCCTACGGATGTGTCATCATGTTCCAATCCCTACAACTAAGTAGGCCGTTCACCAATCACTTATATGGAGCAGGAGCTGCCATTTGTTTGAGAGGACTTCTCTTATTGTTTTTGTTTTGAGCCCCTCTCTATGTTCTATTTGCAAAGACTCCATCCAGGACTCCACCTGAATCCAGAAAATGTTGCACTTCATTTGTGTGTTTTATCCTGTTTAACCCCTTTTTACCCCATTTTCAGGTTATCAAGGGACTATGTTAACGCAATGTTTAAAGTATACTACCCAGAAAGACTTTTCCGTGCTCATCCTTTTTTACAACAAAATTTTTGCACTTTAAAAAGTTTTATACATGTTTTATACCCCATTTTAGGTATGGACTTTAACTTTAAACCCATATCATGGACTTTACTGCCCTTATGTGAGATCATTCTTTAATCACCATTTTTGGCCGTAACACATCTACCATGAAAAATAAAAAGTGTATGTGATATATGTTATATATTTGCCTAGAATGTATTTTTGTGCATAACCCTTTATTCACAGGAGGTTACTGAAGAGTCATGATAATAAATTGCAATGTTTATATTCACATGTGCAGATTTGGTGGTGTGTATTTGGTGTATTTCAGGACACGGCTTAGAGATCCACAGCTTCAGATATTACCAACATCGAGGGCGACTTATATTTTACCATGGGGGTATGCAGCGTCCTACTCAGGATACGTGGGAACTGCAAAATAGCTTAAAACTGTGTTATCATACTGCATGTTATTTTGCACTAAAACACCTGTTGTATCCCTGTTCATAAGCTGGTCTGGTGTCATTTATACATCCCACCACTAGATAGGGATAGTACTTAGGTCGTATAAATACCTAGGTCAGGCCTAGTGAGACGAGTTCAGAGTAGATTAGTGGAGGAGATTCAAGTTAAACAGTGATGAGAATACAGGGTGAAGACTTCACATCACAGATTAGTGAGTGGAGCCAACTTCGCTATGTGGTAGTATCAAGGTGTGAGGCGCAGAAGAGCGTTTTCCTTTTGTGGCCGGACTATATACTTGTATCCCTGACCAGTAGGAGAGAGTTTGCCTCCCTGGAATAGAACCAAGCATCAGAAATATTAATCGGTGATAATAGCCGTTATTTAGGGCCGACACCTTTGTGCATGGTGGAGGACTTATAGCTTCTGGCAGCCACACCATAATTCTGGGAAACAGATTAGCTACCTGTCCCAATATTCAGCAAAAGACTGCACTTTGTTTGATGTACCTACTGCAACCGGAACCAACATCAGTAAAAGTTGTGAGTTGCATCTTACCACTGTCTACCTCATTATTACTACTATTGGTTGTACCACCATTAACGGTACTGGCATCACGACAAAAACCATCAAGGGACTCAGCCGCAACAAGCACCCTAAGCACCCCTAACATCAAGGGCACCTCAACCACCATATTGGCTGATGCTTCCTACCACAGAGCGTGCCCCGGAGGATTTCGTGCTGTCCACCTCAACACTGTGCTGCCAGCCGAGGGAGGCTTTCTGCTAACCGTGAGTAAACTGACGGACTGTGTGTTATCATTTGGCCCCTCATCAGTCCACCGTGCACCTCACGTGTTGCCCCTGTGGTACTGGCTGGCTGCACATCCACTTGAGAGAGGAGTGGTCGGTCACTAGGTGGATTGTTCTCCCCAACAAATAATAGCGGAGAGACTCGAGTGCCCACTTGATAGCCAGGCACTCTCTCTCCACTATACTGTACTTGGTCTCGGCTGGGGTGAGCTTGTAACTACTTTAGAGGCTTCCATCTGTACTAGGAATTCTCGCTTGAAGTCGGGCGTCACCAAAACCAGGAACCCACACAGGGCCGACTTCAAATCGGAGAAAGCCTCTTCAGCCCGGTCATTCCAGTGAACCATCACCGACTTGCATCCCTTCAATAACCCTGTCAATGGCGCGGCTACAGTAGCAAAGTGGGGAACAAACCTCATGTAATAGCCCACCATTCCCAGGAATTACTTTACTTGCCTAGTGGTGACAGGTCGGGGCCAATTCCGTATCGCCTCTATTTTGTTCACTTGGGGTTTGATGACTCCGCGCCCAATGACGTACCCCAGGTACTTAGTCTCCTCTAACCCTATCGCGCATTTTTTTGGGTTAGCGGCTAGTCCAGATTTCCGAAGGGTGTCCACTACGGCCTGCACTTTGGGTAGGTGACTTTCCCAGTTGGTACTGTGGATGACAATATCGTCCAGGTAAGCCGAAGCGTACCGCCGATGTGGACGAAGCACAATGTCCATTAGTCGCTGAAAAGTGCTGGGGGCGCCATGCAGACCGAAGGGTAAGACCTTATATTGGTACAGCCCCTCAGGTGTGATGAAGGCAGTTTTCTCTTTGGCAGCCTCCGTCAAGGGTACCTGCCAGTAACCTTTAGTGAGGTCCAAAACAGAAAAATACTGGGCTTGTCCTAACCTCTCAATCAGCTTGTCTACCCGAGGCATGGGATACGCATCGAACTTGGAGATTTTGTTTAGTTTCTGGAAATCGTTACAGAATCGTAACACCCGTCCGGCTTTGGTATTAATACTATCGGACTGGCCGACTCACTTTTCGACTCCTCAATGACATCTAGTTGCAGCATTAGCTGCACTTCCTCCGAGATGGCTTGTCACCGAGCCTCAGGTACCCGGCATGGTTTCAACTGGATTTTGGCCTGAGGTTCAGTGACAATGTCATGCTGGATTATACAAGTGAATCCAGGAAGGTCCGAGAACACGTCCGTGTTCCTGCTGACAAACTCCCTGGCCTCCTGAGTCTGTTTAGAGGAGAGGCTGTCAGCAATCTTCACTATGGCAGCCTCTTCTCTTGCATCAGACAGAGGGGCCGGTACCTCTTCTCCTAGAAAACTTGGCCACGGGCTGTCGTCAGTACCGGTCTCCATATCTTTTCAAGGTTTGAGTAAATTCACATGGTACACCTGCTCCGGCTTCCGCCGCCATGGCTGGTGTACCTTGTAGTTTACTTCTCCAACCTTTTCGAGTACCTCGTAGGGTCCCTGCCACCTAGCCAGTAACTTACTGTCCACTGTCAATACCAGAACCAAAACCCGATCTCCTGGGTTAAAGATCCAGACCTGAGCTTGCCGATTATACACCCGACTTTGAGCTCGCTGAGCTGCCTCCATATGTTCCTTTACAAGCAGCAACACAGTTTCCATACTTTCCTGCATCTGGGTAACATATTCAGTAATGCTTTTATATGGTGTGGGTTGTTGCTCCCACGCCTCTTTGGCTATATCCAACAGACCACGTGGATGTCTGCCATATAGCAGTTCGAAGGGCGAGTACCCAGTAGAGGTCTAGGGCACTTTTCGCACTGCAAACATAAGATAGGGCAGAAGGAGGTCCCAGTCCTTCCCATCCTTAGACACTACTCGTTTTAACATGGTTTTTAACGTTTTATTAAACCTTTCTACTAGGCCGTCAGTTTGCGGGTGATAGACGCACGTCCGTATCTGCTTGATGTTCAGCAACTTACAGAGTTCCCGCATGACCTTGGATATAAAAGGAGTCCCCTGTCAGTCAGAACCTCTTTAGGTAGCCCCACTCTGGAGAACATCTCCATTAACTGCTTTGCTATGAGTTTGGCCGATGTATGTCGCAGTGGCATCGCCTCCGGGTACCGAGTGGCATAGTCTAGGACGACCAGCATGTGTAGGTGTCCTCTAGTGGACTTCAGTACTGGGCCTACGAGATCCTTAGCGATTCATTCAAATGGAGTCTTGATAATCAGGAGAGGCACTAAGGGACTGCTGAACAGGTACTGGGGGTTAGTGGTTTGGCAGGTTGGGCAAAACTTACAAAAGTCATCCACCTCTCTAAAGACACTGGGCCGGTAAAACCGTTGTATTACTGTAAAGCCTTACCACATCAGGAGGCCATTACCGTGCTGCCAGTATCATTGATGCCTATTGGATAATTTATCTTTGGTCCCCTGATGAACCAGCTCGCATAACACTGGGGAAACACGTCGGGACAAGCATTGATCACACCTTGGCAGGGTCACAGTAGGTGAGGGCGAGGGCTTAGCCACCGAGAGGTGGGGTCGCCCCTTTCGGGGCGGGTGCTCCGCCTTTAGGCAGGGGTACTATTTTGAGGGATTCATCAGGGAAAGACTCCCCCCCTCCTGACCTCACTTGTCATTTGCCAAATCATCCAAGCCCTTGGCCTTCAAAACTGTAAGTGGTGGCATCTTTAATTACTTGGATGATACTATCCTTGACCACCTCCTAAGTAAGGCTCTGCTCTTCTTACGTGGCACAATACGTTATCAATTATTGTATACATTGTGGGGTAGTATTTTAATATCGAGAAGTAAAAGTTAAGTTTTATACAAACAGTCATTATTTTCTCTGTTATGGTTATTTCTGTACTTTTCAACACTATAGATTTTTGTCAGTGATAGTCTTGACATAGTGTGCGCTCTACCGGTCCAGTCCACGTTCTATTAACATAGTGAGCGCTCTACCGGTCCAGTCCACGTTCTATTAACATAGTGTGTGCTCTACCGGTCCAGTCCACGTTCTATTAACATAGTGTGCGCTCTACCGCTCCAGTCCACATTCAGATGACATAGTGTGCGCTCTACCGCTCCAGTCCACATTCAGATGACATAGTGTGTGCTCTACCGGTCCAGTGTACGTTCAGTTTACATAGTGTGCGCTCTACCGGTCCAGTCCACGTTCAGTTTACATAGTGTGCGCTCTACCGGTCCAGTCCACGTTCAGTTCACATAGTGTGTGCTCTACCGGTCCAGTCCACATTCAGTTTACATAGTGTGCCCTCTACTGGTCCAGTCCACATTCAGATGACATAGTGTGCGCTCTACCGGTCCAGTCCACGTTCAGTTTACATAGTGCGCGCTCTACCACTCCAGTCCATGTTCTATTAACATAGTGTGCGCTCTACCGGTCCAGTCCACGTTCTATTAACATAGTGTGCGCTCTACCGGTCCAGTCCACGTTCTATTAACATAGTGTGCGCTCTACCGGTCCAGTCCACATTCAGATGACTTAGTGTGTGCTCTACCGGTCCAGTCCACGTCCAGTTCACATAGTGTGAGCTCTACCGGTCCAGTCCACATTCAGATGACATAGTGTGTGCTCTACCGCTCCAGTCCACATTCAGTTCACATAGTGTGCGCTCTACCGGTCCAGTCCATGTTCAGTTCACATAGTGTGCGCTCTACCGCTCCAGTCCACATTCAGATAACATAGTGTGCGCTCTACCGGTCCAGTCCACATTCAGATGACATAGTGTGCGCTCTACCGCTCCAGTCCACATTCAGATGACATAGTGAGCGCTCTACCGGTCCAGTCCACATTCAGATGACATAGTGTGCGCTCTACCGCTCCAGTCCACATTCAGATGACATAGTGTGCGCTCTACCGCTCCAGCCCACATTCAGATAACATAGTGTGTGCTCTACCGGTCCCGTCCACGTTCAGTTCACATAGTGTGCGCTCTACTGGTCCAGTCCACATTCAGTTGATTTAGTGTGCGCTCTACTGGTCCAGTCCACATTCAGTTCACATAGTGTGCGCTCTACCGGTCCAGTCTATGTTCTATTAACATAGTGTGCGCTTTACCGGTCCCGTCCACGTTCAGTTCACATAGTGTGCGCTCTACCGGTCCAGTCTATGTTCTATTAACATAGTGTGCGCTCTACCGGTCCCGTCCACGTTCAGTTCACATAGTGTGCGCTCTACCGGTCCAGTCCAAGTTCAGTTGACGTAGTGTGTGTGCTCTACCAGTCCAGTCCACGTTCAGTTGATATAGTGTGCGATCTACCGGTCCAGTCCACATTCAGTTGATATAGTGTGCGCTCTACCGGTCCAGTCCACGTTCATTTGATATAGTGTGCGATCTACCGGTCCAGTCCATATTCAGATGACATAGTGTGCGCTCTACCGGTCCAGTCCAACGTTCAGTTCACATAGTGTGCGCTCTACCGGTCCAGTCCACGTTCATTTGATATAGTGTGCGCTCTACCGGTCCAGTCCACATTCAGTTGATATAGTGTGCGCTCTACCGGTCCAGTCCACGTTCATTTGATATAGTGTGCGATCTACCGGTCCAGTCCACATTCAGATGACATAGTGTGTGCTATACCGGTCCAGTCCACGTTCAGTTTATATAGTGTGCGCTCTACCGGTCCAGTCCAACATTCAGTTCACATAGTGTGCGCTCTACTGCTCCAGTCCACATTCAGTTGACATAGTGTGCGCTCTACCGGTCCAGTCCACATTCAGTTGACATAGTGTGCGCTCTACCACTCCAGTCTGCATTGAGTTCACATAGTGTGCGCTCTACTGGTCCAGTCCACGTTCAGTTCACATAGTGTGTGCTCTACCGGTCCAGTCCACATTCAGTTGACGTAGTGTGCGCTCTACCGGTCCAGTCCACATTCAGTTGATATAGTGAGCGCTCTACCGCTCCAGTCCACATTCAGTTGATATAGTGAGCGCTCTACCGCTCCAGTCCATGTTCAGTTCACATAGTGTGTGCTCTACCGGTCCAGTCCACATTCAGTTCACATAGTGTGCGCTCTACCGGTCCAGTCCACATTCAGTTCACATAGTGTGCGCTCTACCGGTCCAGTCCACATTCATTTGACATTGTGTGCGCTCTACGGCTGAATTGACATACAGTTGAGATAGTTCGCGCTCTACAGGTTCAGTTCTACGGGATGCGCACTGTTATGATAGAGATGATCTTTCCTCAGGATAGGTCATCAATATCAGATTGGTGGGAGTCCGAGTAACCACAATGATGAGCTTTTAGAAGAGGCTGCAGTGCTTATGATTGTAGCTAGGGATGAGCAAATCGACTTCGGATGAAACATCCGTAGTCGATTCGCATAAAACTTGTATTGGCTCCTATGAGCCAAAGTTATTAGTTCGCTAAGTCTTGCGAGACTTTGCATAATAACTTCATAAATCAATTTCTACTGTAAGAAAACATTTACCGAACCCGGGTTCGGTTCTAAGTGTTACTTTGGAAATGTTTTTTTACAGTAGAAATTGATTTATGAAGTTATTATGCGATGGGATGCTACCGATGGGCCCGTGTTGTGTGCTTGTCCCCCCAGCCCCTTGTAGGACTCCACGGGATGGAATTTGCCTGGATCACCCTGCCAATGTACAGCGTGAGGCGTAGGAGGTATAGACTTGTCCTCCTCCAGGTTGTCCTGGATCTTGACACCATTCAGCAGCAGGAATCCCCAACGCCCCAGATATCTGATGAATTTACTATATTTTTCCTTAATTACAACAAATTTTAATTTTAAAAAAGTGACTAAAAACACCCCCTCGGCCTCACCCACTTTATCCAACTTGTGTGTGGCTGCTGTTCTGACCGCCATAATCCTCGATGTATTCTCACTAGACACCTGGCATAAATACATTGATAATTCTCCTGCTTCTCTCACCCAGTATATTCTAAACCTGTCTGCCGGCAGCCACCACCAGGGGGAGCTCAGTGCATAGGAATGTATACAGTTACCATTTACTAAAATAGAAGCTCTAATCGTCTTTGCTGTGAGCTCCCCCTAGTGGAAGCTGCAGTGCTTTTTACATAAGCACCAGAAGAAGGAGTACAGTGCCGGAGCCCTCCTGGGTCCCATAGCAGTTGTGTGGTCTGCCTCCATTTAAGGTACACCACTGGCCACAAAGACACCAGTGCACCAGGTGAACACTGCACATCATCCGAGGATCGGATGCAGGACCTAAAAATCTGTGGGAAAATGGGTGAGTATTTTACATGAAGCTGCGCGGACGTTCAGACCTGTAAATCAGGTTACCCAGGCTGCAGTACCAGTGATGACCACCTGGTGGCTGTGAAGAGTTCTACATGCGTCACAGTGATAATTTGTAGGCTAGTCTAGGGTTCATCATAAATACCATGACTGCCCCGAGCTGGTAAGTGTCGATCTGCGCCATAGACCCCCATCCAGAATACGATCACCATGAAAGGATTACACGTTAGATTTATTTTATGGCTGCGGTAAGTGAAGCAGAGAGGATCATGGGTAATAAATAAATGCAATGTCCTTCATAGAAAAACAAATCCTTCCTGCACATGACGGGGAAGAGTGTGAAGGGTAAGGCAGCCGCCCTGTCTGTTAGCTGGGACTACATGGCCAGGTCACCGCCTCGGACTGGACCTCTGCATGCTAAAATACTCTGTGCTGCTGTGCACCCTTCTCATCCTACTACAGTATGTAACTCCCACACTATGGTCCCAGACATTATCAGCACACTCCTCTACTGAGATGTACTCTGTGCTGCTGGGGGTCCTGCTCCTTGCATTATATAGCGGAGTCTATGATCTTACACAAGATTGGCACGCTGCTGTCCTGAAATACTCTGTGCTGCTGGAAGAACCTATTCTTTCCTATATCTGCACCATGCACCTCACCTTCTGGCGCTCTTTAGGCTGTTCCATCATGGCCACCTGTCTAGTAAAACCTGCACATAAGTAATGCACCATCATGAAGACGACTTGTCCAGTGTCCCTGAGGTCTGGGCGCTGAATGGCTGCCATGCGTTGGTCTCATCCAGTGACTTCTTTAGTGCTTCATGTCTGCAGGACTTGTACTACCAGATGCCTCCTGACAACCTGAATCCATAGAAATGACACCAGAGGAGAAGACGTTCTGAAGATGGAGTCATCCAGCTGATATACCAAGGGCGACATGCAGGGCAAGCTACCCGACCTGCAGAGCTTACAGTCCATGGATGATCTCCAGAGGTTAGAAGGACACAGCTGAGAAGTCAATGAAATGTCTCTGAGAAGATGTAGCTCCAAGTTCATCCAATAATGATGGGCTTAAGGAGACCTGGGGGAGAAAACGGCTGTTACTGAAGGCATTATAGAGGATGGCAGGGGTCGTGCCCTGTGTCTGAGCGACTCTCTGATGGCTTCTCATATAGATATATAGACACAGAAGATCCTGAAGACTAAATCTGGTGTAGATAACCTCTACTACCTCCATGAAGACTCTCATCTCCAGGGCAGTCCTCATGGAGGCATAGGTGGTACATCTGCCAGGGGCTGTCACCCACCTGCCGCCCACCAGGAGCTGCATGGCAGCTAAATATACATAATGGTGTGCCAATCTGGCTCCTAACATGGTGGCCTTCATTCAGGGCTGACGTTTGGTGGGCAGACTAGACTATTGTCAAGGATCAAAGGGGCTTTCATATTGTCCAGCTGGTATAAGTACCCGGAGGCCTGTGCCGGTAATTTACAGTATACCGCTGCACAGGGGACTCGGGAGAGGCCACATAAACACCCTACAATGAGACGTTGAAATCCTTACTGAGCTTGCTGTCCCTCGTGGCCTCTGTGGTCACCTGTTTCGTCCTCATCGAGGCAGAAGCCTCCCTCCCTGAGGCCCATACATTTGAATGCTGTATGGAGAAGGATCAATGCACAGCATTCAAACAAAGTTTTGAACTAATTGACTTTGGATCTATGATCAGAAGCTTGATTCGCTCAACACCAGTAGTTATCTTCAGTCACTATGTGTTGGTAATAATAGTGGTCATGAGGTGGTGGTATTATATGGTCCTTGTATGGTAGTAACATTAGTCATATTGGTCTTTGTATAGTGGTTTCTAAATAATGCCTACCTGGATAGTAGATCCCCTAGATTTTTGCGGATGGACTGCTGCAGATAGAAAAATGGGTAATGGTGAGTAGAGACCAGTTTGCAGTAGCAAAATCAGTAGATTAAATTCGTAGTTGTTCAAGCAAAAGGTCAAGGCTGGCAAAAGGTCAAGGTTCACACAATACTATTATCAAAAGGACAAATCAAAGGCAAGGGGCAGGAATGCAATCCCAGGGACAAACCACAGAACCTAAGTAACCTATTGCTCAGAAGTTGGGGAAGGGAATTTAAGTAGTTCAGGGCTTTTTAGTGGCTAAACTGAGCCTAGTCAGGTAACATAACAGAGTCAGTGAAAATAGCTAGCAGACATTACGAGTGGAGGCCATGACAGTACTCCCCTTTAGGCTCCTTTCATGGCTGGGAAAGAATTTGAGATTGCAAGCTTAGAAGTTCTCCACAAGTTCCCAGGATCTCTCCTCAGGATAAAAATTCTTCCAGTTCACAAGACAGAACACTTTTCCCCTGGATATATTAAAGTCAAAAACCCGCACCAGAAGAAGGTTCAGTGTCTGCAGCTAGGGTTCCAGAACAATGATTGAGAATGAAGGGCTTAAGGAGGGAGATGTGGTAAGGGTCTGGTATCTCCACAATAAAGGAGAGTGATGGGTATAACACACAGGGTTAGTTTGTCTCAGAATAGTATATGGCCTCAAGAATCGGGGGCCATGTTGTATGTATCCAGGTGTCTGGAGATGAATGACTTTGGCTCTGTGCGAAACCAGAGGAGAAGATCTGCGTTCACGACTTCCGGTTCCAGCGCTGGTATGGAGAGTCGCGACTAGTGGAGCTCCGCTACCTCTCCCGAACCTATCACCCTCTCCAAATCGCCTAAGGGCTCAGAATCTCCCCACCGGGGTGTAGATCTCCCCGCAAGGCTCGCCAGAACATATGGAGAGGTACATCTTGAGAAGCGGGAAGAAGGCAAGTGAAGGAGAAGATCCGTGCATTAGACAGGACACCAGCATGTCCAAGATGGCGGACGGACGAGATGCTGGTGAACAGATCAAGGCACCTCCTGGCCTGCAGACATCGTTCTCCCATGAGGATATGTTTGAATCAAACCCACTTCCAGTTGCTGATTTAAAACGCCTGGCAATAGAGGTAGCTAACCATAGAGCGCCAGACCTGAAAGCCTCTCTGTCAGCGACGGAGCAAGCAGCACTGTCAGACCTGCAAGAAGCCTTCACACAACAGAGCCGGCGCATAGATGAGCTGGAACAGCGCACAGCTACTGCGGAGGAAGATCTAGAGGGTACAAATAATAAAGTGGCAATGCTGAAGAGGTCGATAGAAGATAGAGAACCGCTCTCACCGCAGCAATCTGCACCTGGTAGGCCTTCCAGAGGGAATCCTGAATTTGGAGTTACGGCACATTTGCGAAATTGACCTACCTACAGCACTGGGTTTAGTGGCAACCCCGAAGAAGGTGGAGCGAGTACACAGACTAGGCCGTAATTTTAACGCGTACAAAGGCCCCAAAGATAATATAGAGAGATCTCCAAGACCAAGACAGGTCATTATGAAGTTTCTAGACTTCACAGATAAGGAAGATATCATCCGAGCGTATAGGGCTCGCAAAGAACCCTTGAAGTACCAAGGACACAAAGTTATGCTATTCAATGATTACTCTGCAGTAATCACAAAAAGAAGAAAAACCTTTAGTGCACTGTGTACTTCTCTTTATCACCGTAACATATGCTTCCAATTGCTATACCCGGCACTGCTACGCGTCAGATGCGCGAATGGATCCTACAAGAACTTCGAGTCGCCCTCAGAAGCAGAGGCTTTCTTTGCTCAAGGCCCCTATCAACTGAATAGAGAAGGGAACAGCGAATCAACCAGAGGGGAGCCACATACTACTGCGCAGAGAAAAGCATCCGACTCTTCTTCGGGTCCAGCAAGACGACTGATGGAAGACTCAAGCAAGTTTGCGAAAGACCAGAAGAGGCACAAGCGCTAAGGTAGCCATTACCAAATAACTTTAGCAAGCCCTTAAATGGCTACGGAGCTGTGAAAGATCAGCCACACTGGGACACTGGGAGAGAACGAAATGTGGCAAGATGCCAGAAAAAAGTGAAGGCCACGACTTTTTGTTTCATTATGTTAGCGATATTGCAAAATGTTAAAACAGTTATATTTACCTTACCAAGTTGGAGTTCAATTTATGTTAGTCCTGCAGCCAGATACTACATTACCATGTTCTGTTACAGCAAAGGTGGGGGAACAGATTACTATTGTGTATAATGATCAGGTTAATTACTTGTAATCTTAAAGGTCTGCGTTCCCCTCAGAAGCGCATGATGGTGTTACGTCATCTCAAGTGCCGAGGCGCACACATTGCCCTTCTGCAGGAAACGCACCTCGTGGAGGATGATTTTCAAAGAATGGCTAAGATGTGGGGGGGGGGGGGTCTTTGGATCTCCGGCAGTACAGGGGAAGGAGGGGGCGATCACACTGGTGCCCATAGAGTCCAAAGTCAGACCTCAGATGATGAAGGTAGGATGTCGGTAATAAATCTAAGAGATCCAGGTGGAGAGCTTAATATATACAACATACAATATATGCCCCTAATGTGACCCAGAGATCCTTTTTCGCTTCCCTTTGCGACAAATTCTTGCAAGACCCGGTAAAAGACAAGTTATTGGGAGGAGATTTTAATGCAGTAATACATAGTACTGAGGAGTACAAAGTGAAAATTAATGCAAAACTAGAGGGGAGGGGAGTACTAGCTTCCTTTTTAGAGGACATGTCGGTATTAGATGTGTGGAGGACCCTGATGACAGGGAGTATACCCGTTACTCTCATGCGCAGAACTCTTGGTCTTGGTCTAGATCATTCGCCAATCATCTTGACTTTGTCAGATGCGGTCCCGAGGGGAGCGGAATATATATGGAGATTCCCGTCCTTCCTGACGAAGGATAAATCCTTCTCTGAACTGGCGAGAGAATGGGGGTTGGAATACAGTTCTCTAAACCAGGAACATGTCACAAACTCCTTGTCGTTATGGGAGGCAGGTAAAGCTGTGCTAAGAGGCCGCTTGATCTCACATGTAGCGGGGCTTAAGAAAGCTACCAAGACACAATATGTTAGAGCAAGTAAGGCGGTGCAGGAGACCTATAGAGCTTTCTTGCAGACCCAGACGCCCCAATATAAGCAAGAATTTGAAACATGGGCGGAGAGGCAAGAGGGTTTCTATAGGGCACAGTGGGAGCTAGAACTTCACAAATATGGAAGCAAAACGGGAAAACAACTGGCTAATCTAGCTAAGGGTCGACGAATGGCGAAGCCTATTTACCAACTACGCGACCCAGGGGGGAATTTAATTTCTAATCCGTCGGAAATACAGAAAATATTAAGAGATTTCTACTCAGCCCTATACTCTAAGCCTAATGATTACAGAGAAAATGAAACACACTATCTAGAGGGATTAAAATGACCAACTTCATCTTCAGAACAGCTGGACCTTCCTAATAGACCCATTACAGCATGTGTCACTAATGTAAATCCTGGAGGTAAATGGCGACCAGTGATGTTCGATCGCTGAGTTTGTGGTAGCTGCATTTTGGGTCCGGGATTTAGGAGTGACTGAAGAGTGTATTACCACCTCACCCGGCTGGAAGCTGATTTAAAAGACACACTGCCAGTGTGTGTGTCTGTCAGTGTGTGTTTGGTGTTGGTCTGCAGAGGACTTGGCAGCATTCCTCTCCACAGTGTTCTGTAAAAGGGAAAAGACAAGACTCTGCACAAAGGTGACTCCTCAGTAAAATGAACTGTTATATGACACCTGAGGGCTGAAGATAAGCGCTTCATGTGACTGAACTTTGATGGGCTGAAGCCAAGTCATCCTGTTGGAACAATTTTTGTTGTTGTTGTTTTTCCAATAAAACCCTTGTGTTGCATCCAATCCTGTTGACTGCCTACCGTTTGTATCAGAATGATCCCTAAGGAGGGTAAATCAGTTGAAGACCCAGCATCTTAACATCTCCCTTATCAACCAAGATCTAAAAATCATTTCCAAATTAGTGGCCAATAGATTTGCACAAGTGCTCCCGTCTCTGATTAGCCTGGAGCAGGTTGGATTTGTGAAGGGGAGATCGGCGGACACAAACAACCGTAGAGTATTGGTGGCACTAGATGTAGTGGGAGGGAGAAAGGAGGGATCCTCGACACCCGACCTGGTCACACTTGATGCTGAAAAAGCTTTCGATAGCATTCATTGGGAATGGCTAGGTTGGGTGTTGGATAAACCGGAAATGAAGGTATCATTCTGAACCTTCATAGACCAACTGTACTCGGGCCCACAAGCTAGGCTAGGTATCCAAGGCTTTCTGTCGAGGCCTTTTGACTTATATCGGGGGACCAGGCAAGGGTGCCCTTTATCCCCATTACTCTTCAATCTAGCGGTGGAAGCCTTGGTTAGGCATCTAAACTCCCAAGGGAAATTTGAAGGAATTAAGATTGGGACGGTAGAACTAAAAGTAGCTTTCTTTGCGGATGATATCACCTTATTCCTAGACAAACCCCAGGAGCACCTACAAGAAGTGCTACACAACATCACTGACTTCGGTAAACTTTCAGGTTTTAAAATCAACTTACCCAAATGCGCTCTCTTACAGCTAAGGAAAACGAGAGGAGCCCCTCAGAATCCGACGCTATGCGGTATACAGATAGTAAGAGATTACATAATTTATTTAGGAATTAAAGTGTGGAATAGAACAGACTCGTTATACAAACTGAACGATACACCTTTAGTACTCAAAATAACACAAGAGCTACGCAGATACAGTACACTAATGCCTCTTGTCTAAGCATGCAATATCGGGGGCACTACACTGAATATTGCGCTGAGAAGTGAGGTTAATTAGATCAAAGCATTGCTTGTGGATGTGCGATTCAGTTCTGTTTTTCTCCATTTGACATATGGTTATACTAGTCCGCCTGCATGGCTTAATTGCGGTCTGGCTGAAGAAAAGGGGAACCCGTGACGGTGAGAGTTGGTCAGAGAGTTTGGTGGCAGCCGTGGGATTGTCCCTTTTCCATGGATCCATAATTCCAGGCGGGAACCAGAGCAGCATGCATGGAAGGCTGCTACACCCAACTCAAGTGCAACACTTTGAAAGAAATACTGGAAGTACGTGGGGGCAGTGCCAGCAATAAAGCCAAGCGTCTCATCATCAGCGAGCTAATGGAGCTGGACAGGGAGCACTTGGTAGCGGCAACCCCGGCTGTTCGTACGGAGGAAAGCGAAGTGGACAGAAAAATAAAGGATCGGCTAGCGCTGTTCGGGCCAAACCCTTCGCCTGAGATTATCTTTCGCATCATTGATAGTGCAAATGATAATGCGAACAAACAAAGGGAATTACAAATCCATCTAGTGGAGGCACAGAGAACTACAGCGGTTGAGCAGAACAATTCCTGCGTTAACCCCGAACTGTGGAAAATTCCTTTCAGCGCGTTTAAAGCATTTGAAGAGCACACAAACGAATGGATGGATATTTGGAAGATTTCGAGAGACAATGTGCCCTGCACAAGGTAGCAGAGGGGGAATGGGTTCCAATTTTGGCTGGAAAACTGTCTGGCCTTCAGAGCCATCCTTAAACAGGACCTGAGTAGTTATTAGCGAGTATAAGAGGCGCTCCTGGCCAGGTACACAGTAACCCCAGAGGCGTACCGGAGGAAATTTAGAAATTCCAGGAAAGCAAAGTCGGACTCGTACGCAGAGTGGGCTTGCCAGTTGCATAGGGCAGCCACCCACTGGGTGAATGGCTGTCAGGCTACCACCCTGGAGGACTTGTTACAATTGGTACTACTGGAACAATTGTGCACGTGGCTCCAGCCAGATGTAAAGGAGTGGGTGAGGGACCGTAACCCTCTCACCTTGCAAGAGGCGGCCAGGATGGCAGATTAGTACACGGAGGCCCGGAAACCAGAACAACCTTTCCCCAAACCCCAACTACTTTGGGTCGAGGCCCCAACACAACCACCAGGAGGGAGCCATCAACCACCTCAGTGACCTGCAGCAGCGGCCTATCGACCTCCACAGACTACTGGACCTCACTGTTTCCGGTGCAAGCAAGTGGGACACTACCGCTGGGACTGTCCGCTGGAACAACCCCGACCGATTTGGAATCGTCCAGCAGGTACCAACACCAGGGCAGCAGTACTTGGGAGGCCCGGGAGTTATCCAGAGAAGAGCCCCTGGGGTTCCTTCATGAAGCCAATCGGGTACAGGCAGCCAGTGGGGAAAACCGCCAACACCACCGCCAACTGGTGATGGTTAATGGCCAAACTGTCCAAGGCCTCCGGGATACAGGGGCCACCATCACGCTGATTCAGAGACATTTGCTCAACAACGACAACCAGCAGCCAGGCAATTCTATTTCTGTTCCGGTGACAGGGGGAGCCGTCTATAGAATCCCCACTGCCCAGGTTCATTTGGATTGGGGTGTGGGGTCTGGAACTGTGAAGGTGGGGGTCATGAAGGATTTACCCACCGATGTGATACTCGGCAATGATTTGGGTCCTCTTACGTCTGCCATTATACCTACACCCAACCAGGAGATTCACGCTGTAACTACCAGAGCCCAGAGTTGCACTACAGAAAACCTCTCACAAACTCCGGGGACCTAGGTACGATCCACTTCCCCGACAGCGACAGTAGAGCCCCTACCCTGGGATACCCCTGTGGATTTTGGGAAAGAGGTAGCAGGAGACCCCACCTTACTAAAGTACTGGGAAAAATCTGTAACTGATCAAGGGGGACAGGAGGGGGAGCAGTATGTGTGGGAAGGTAGCAGATTGTATAGGCTAACCTAGGGCAAATGCCTCAGGGCCCAAACAGAAATGTCAGCTAGTAGTTCCCTAAAAGTATAGGCAGGAGCTGTTGAGAATTGGGCACGACATCCCTTTAACTGGACATTTAGGAATTCGGTGGACGTCATACTGGGTAACCTAAAACCTTTTCTGGCCGGATATCTCTAATGATGTCCGACGATATTGTCAAACTTGTGAAGTATGCCAACGGGTGGGTAAGAGAGGTGACCACCCTAAAGCTAAAATGATTCCCATGCCCATCATTGAAGAATCTTTTAGTCTGGTAGCGGTGGATTTAATAAGGCCCCTGGCGGTGGTACTAGTGCCGAAGGGTGACAGTACGACCCGATTCTGCGTAGATTATCGGCGAATTAATGATAAAACGGTTACAGTGGCCTACCTGATGCCGCGGGTAGACAAACTGTTGGACCGTATTGCTAGAGGGAAGCATCTGACTACTATCGACTTATGCAAGGGCTACTGACAAATTCCCCTAGCCGAGGATGCTGTTCCGAAATCTGCCTTCGTCACCCCATTTGGCTTGTACCAAGAGTCATGCCGTTTGGGATGAAAAATGCCCCAGCTACATTCCAAAGAATGGTAGGTCGTCTCCTAGATGGTCTCCAGGATTATACGTGCTGTGGGGATCAGCTCTGCTAGAGGCAGGATTGGCCGACTAGCGAACAGTCAGAGACAGTCACACTCGAGGTGAAGTCCAAAGAAAGTCCCACTTTATTGTGGTTTCAAATAGCAAAACAAAATGCCTTTACATTTTATGCAAAACATAAAACAAAACCTGCTTGTCTGAGCACTATCTAAACAGTATTTCACAAATTGTCCTAAACATGGTACTTTCAGCCTTGTAGTTCATCACAGCGAGCTACACGCACCAGCATATCAGATCCATCTAATCAGGCAGCAGGCTAGATCCCTTACCAGAAGTGGACTGTGGATTGGGGAACCCGCCCAACTCTTCCCCAATCCAAGCTCCAGGCCCTATACCGGCTTTTACAAAGCCACCTCAGGAAAGCTTGGACTTGCCGCTACATACTGGGCATTCCCTGGAGCATAAGCCGCATATGACAGGATTTGGGGGGACAAATACCTGCCATCAATCACTGCCTGTCAGTGTCTTACAGTGCGCATACCTGGACGACATAGCAATCTTGAGTGACTCATGGGAAGCCCACTTAGAACACATAGGGACCATATTGGACAGGATCAGAGCAGCTGGTTTGACCTTGAAACCCGGGAAGTGTCACATTGGTATGGCGGAAGTTCAGATTCTGGGACACAGGGTAGGATGTGGAAAACAACGACCGGAGCCGGCTAAAATTGAGGCTGTTGCCAATTGGCCCACTCCCCGTACCAAGACACATGTTATGGCTTTTTTAGGGACAGCCGGTTACTATAGATGCTTTGTCCCTGACTATAGCGCCCTGGCCAAACCCTTGACAGACCTGATGAAGAAAAACTTACCCCAACAGGTCCCGTGGTCCCCGAAGTGTGAGACAGCCTTCCAAACCCTGAAGCAAGCTCTTGTAAATGCACCTGTTTTTGCTGCCCCTGATCCTAATAAACGTTTTATCGTCCATACAGATGATTCCATGTTTGGACTGTTAAGCCAGGTCGGAGAGGATGGAGGGGAGCACCCAGGAGCCTATTTGAGCCAGAAACTGTTGCCCAGGGAGGTCGAAAAAGATTGCTTAGCTCTCGTATGGGCACTGAAAGAACTGACACCTTATCTCTATGGCTGTGCATTCACCCTCATCACCGACCACAATCCCTTAGTCTGGCTCAATCGAGTCGCAGGGGATAACGGCCGTCTTCTCAGGTGGAGTCTAGCCCTACAACCGTACGACTTCACTATACACTAGTGTTGAGCGCGAATATTCGAATTTCGATTTTTTTTCTCGAATATCGCAATTTCGAGATTTTCGCGAATATTTAGAATATAGTTCCAAATATTCGCGAAATCGAATATTCGTATTTTTTTTTCGAAAAAAAATAAAAAAAATCGTACGATTATTTTAATCTTATGTTTTTTTTTTTTTTCCTATGACTATGGCTAGGCTAATATGTGTATTTTACGAAATTTCTTAATATTGCTCTAACTTCGTCTTTTAGAATATTCGGAATATTCTAAAAGACGGAGTTAGAGCAATATTCCGAATATTCTAAAAGACGAAGTTAGAGCAATATTAAGAAATTTCGTAAAATACACATATTAGCCTAGCCATAGTCATAGGAACATTGCCTTATACAGGAAAAAAAAATAAAAAAAATCGCACGATTATTTTAATCGCATATTATTCGCGAAAAATTAAATAATTACGAATATTCGATTTCGCCGAAAATAATAAGAATATTCATTCGAATATTCGCGAAATATCGCGAAATCGAATATGGCACCTCCCGCTCATCACTACTATACACTACCGGCCTGGCAAGCTGGACGGGAATGCAGATGGCCTATCCAGCCTGAGTTGGTAGCGTGTTATATCAGGTACTACCCAGACAGCCCCAAGTCGGCCCGAAAGGGTCCAACTGTGTCTGCCGGAGCTGTAAGCAAGGGGGGAGCAGTGTGAAGTAGAGCCCTTTCACTATGGATTCGTTAGCACCTTTTTGTTTGTTTATTTCTTTCATTTCGGTTGTTTGTTCGGTCCCCGAGCAGAGACCCCTCCCCCTGGAATGCCAAGAACCTGGCATCTGTTCAGGAAAATCCCATCAAAGGAGTGTTTTACAATACTGTATTGTTCTGTACTGGGGAAGTTGGGGGTTGGCTTAGTTTGTAACTCAATCATCTCCCAGGCTGTGGGGGTGGTGTTCTGTGCACCGTATAAATGGATGCGTGCGTGCCAATAAAGTCAGACTTGGTTTACCCAACATTAAGCCTCGGCTCATGTGTGGGGGTTATACTAGTCCGCCTTTATGGCTTAATTGCGGTCCGGCTGAGAAAAGGGGAACCCGTGACGGTGAGAGTTGGTCAGACCATCTCAAGTACTATGGTCTATAATCTATATCAAAGGTCACTAGATGACGAGCACCTTCCAGCAGGTGTCTACATCCTTTCAGGGTAGACTTGATTGAAGTTAACCCTTTTCTTGGTAGGAGCAGTAATAGTTGTGATCAGAGAAGAGGAGAATAAACTGGTAGTAATAATTACCAAATCCCCAGAAGGGCTCTCCTTGACGTAAAGAGACATGACCTCAGTTTTGGGGCGCAATAATGGGTAAACTCTGCCACAAGGTGGAAGAAGATCACTGAAGACGTCAACATGGTTCAGGCAATCCAGGCCACACTTGTACTAGAGGCTAAGGATTACTGGTAAGGAACGATAGTGATAATCTTCTCCCCAGTGGATAATCTGACTGGAGTTCCAGTCTCGTGCTCGCTTGCCGACTAGCATTGTTGGGGAGGTTTCTACGTCACTGCCTTGCATGTGAGCCTGGGTCAGGCCGTTTCCTAGCTTGGTCTGGTTAATTTCAGATGGAGCTGCAGTTTGCTGAGCCTTTATATGTCCAGTCCTTTTGCTTCTCTGGTGTACGGCATACATATTAGGACATTCTCAGACATCATCCACAACTTCCTCCTCCGTCAGGCAAAACTCCCTCATCCGTCAGGCAAAACTTCATCAGTCCTCCTCCCTCAGACCAAACTCCCTCCTCCATCAGACTAAACTCCCTCCTCTGTCAGCCCAACTCCATCAGAAAGAGGACTGATGGAGTTCGGGCTGACGGAGGAGGGAGTTTAGTCTGACGGAGGAGGAAGTTTGGGCTGACGGAGGAGGGAGTTTAGCCTGACAGAGGACGGAGTTTGGTCTGAGGGAGGAGGACTGATGGAGTTTTGCCTGACGGAGGAGGGAATTTTGGATGAGGGAGTTTTGGCTGACGGCTGAGGTAGGAGGGAGTTTGGGCTGACGGAGGATGGAGTTTTGCCTGACGGAGGATGGAGTTTTGCCTGACGGAGGAGGGAGTTGTGGATGATGTCTGAGGATGTCCTAATATGTATGCCGTACTGGTGGCTGGTGACAGAGTATGCTCTGTGATTCTGATTCCAGTGTCAGTGTCTTGTTCTTGTCTGTTACGTTGTACCAGTGTATCCTGGGACCAGTAGTCCTCCAGCCTTTCATTGTTGTCAGTGTTGAGGTGGGTTGAGTTGGATTTTGCTTTGTCTTGCTTGGTTGTATTCAGAGCGGGGTCAGTTCTGTAGTGTTTTTATGTCTGCTGTCATTCACCGCTACCTGGATGCCACCGGTCTACTCAAAATTCTTCATTCGTTGCTATCTTCATAGAGTTCCCATCCTCTATTGGTGAGTTGATTTCAGTACATTGTTGTCTGCCAGGGTTTAGAGGTGCTTCATATGTGATTCTTCAGACCACCCGGTTGTTGTGCACTTTGACCCTACTGTATGTCTGGGGTCTACTCCCTTCATCCCTGACCACAGAAACCCCAAGCCACTGAAGAAGGTCCCTATGGACAGAAACGTCCGGCTCATATATGGATAGTGGTTACGCAGCATTTAATTTCCTATAAACTGGATCATGAACCTTTTATTGTGAAAGTCACTAAATAAAATTACCTTTAAATTGCAAAGAATATTCCGTGTGCCGCATATTTATACTACTGTTGGATGACCGTCGGTAGTGATGGCCGAATATCAGCCGGGGCCTTTTCGCGAACTCGCGTTCGCGATCAAATGTTCGCGAACCACGCGTTCGTGGCGTGCCCCATTAGCTTTAATGGCAGGTGAACCTGAAAAACCTTCAGGTCATATTTGCAGCCACCAAATACTTACTAGAAGTGCACAAATAGTCCCACAACATGGACAGTGACATACCAGGGGGGGAATCAATGGCAAAAATTCCCATAAAAAATATGTATTTTAATCAGTGGACATTTATATGCGTCTTAAAGAGAAACTCTCAAAAATGTGCCCTGCTGGAGCCTAGAAATTTTTTATTTTAGGCCACAGGAGTACAGGCCCCAAAAATTAGGCATTCACCTGATCAAGTGATTATGTGGCTGGAGGTACAGTCCTGATCAAAAGTTTAAGACCACTTGAAAAATCGCCAAAAATACTATTTAGCATGGCTGGATCTTAACAAGGTTCCAAGTAGAGCTTCAACATGCAACAAGAAGAAATGGGAGTGAGACAAAACATTTTTTGAGCATTCAATTTAATGAAAACAACGAATAAACTGAAACAGGCTGTTTTTCAGCTGATCAAAAGTTTAGGACCACACCTCCAAAAAAAAACTAAACCCCCCCCAAAACAGAAATACAACTTCCAAACATGAACTTAGTAATGAGTAGCTCCGCCGTTATTGTTGATCACTTCAAAAATTTGTTTCGGCATGCTTGATGCAAGCATTTCCATGAGGTGAGTGGGAACATTTATCCAAGTGGTGAAGACGGCCGCACGAAGGCCATCTACTGTCTGGAACTGTTGTCCATTTTTGTAAACTTCCCTTGCCATCCATCCCCAAAGGTTCTCAATTGGATTTAGATCAGGGGAACACGCAGGATGGGCCAAATGAGTGATGTTATTCTCCTGGAAGAAGTCCCTTGTCCTGCGGGCATTGTGTACTGTAGCATTGTCCTGTTGAAAAACCCAGTCGTTACCACACAGACGAGGGCCCTCAGTCATGAGGAATGCTCTCTGCAACATCTGGACAAAGCCAGCGGCCGTTTGACGCCCCTGCACTTCCTGAAGCTCCATTGTTCCACTGAAGGAAAAAGCCCCCCAGACCATTATGTCGCCCCCTCCACTGTGGCGCATAGAAAACATCTCAGGTGGGATCTGCTTGTCATGCCAGTAACGTTGGAAATCATCAGGACCATCAAGGTTAAAAAAAAAATCATCAGAGAATAAAACTTTCTTCCACCTTTGAATGTCCCATGTTTGGTGCTCTCTTGCAAAGTCCAAACGAGCAGTTCTGTGGCGTTCAAGGAGATGAGTTCTTTGAAGACGTTTTTTGTTTTTGAAGCTGTGGCGAAAATAACCTCGCCACTGGGTTTTGGAGGGGTCTGTTTGCCAGCCTCTTGCCTCAGGATTATGGCCCATATACTAACTTTGAAGGAGAAGACAGACCGGCCGCACAGCTTCAATCTGTGGAACTGTTTTGGGCAGGAAAGCCATGCTTGCGGTCGGCCAAATGTGACTTCCATGGAATTCGGGAACCCCTGCTCGGATCTGGGTGATTTTTGGATATGTTGTTCACCCAGATCAGAGCTATCCATGGATGTATACATTATGGGGATATGTGGGGTTTTGAGGTGTTTTCTGTGTTTTGGGAAACGTGTTTTGGGAAATGTGTGTTTTCTGTCTGTAAGTTAGCCCATTATGTTTGGTAATTGTATCACAGGTAGAGCCCAATGTGTTTTGGTAATTGTATTTTGTTGATTGCGTCAAAGACAATGCCCATTGTATTTTGTTAATTGCGTCTCAGACAATGCTCATTGTATTTTGTTGATTGCGTTACAGACAGAGGGAAGGGGGTTTTGTGTACAATTGCTCGGAAGGTTTCAATACTGTAAATGCATGTGATTGGCTAAAATATAAACTGTCACAGTCTTCTACAAGGTCCCCAGGGGGAGTGTCCCTTGCTAGGAGACCTGCATAAAAGGCTGAAAAATAACCCATTAAAGTGTTCCTGTTTTACATTCAACATAGAGCCTCGTCTCATGTGTGAGGGGATTGTTATACGTGTATACACACCTGGCTATTACTCCTAGCTCTTGTAAGAGCTGTTCCTGGTTCCTGTGGTGGTATCGGTGTCGAGTGGAGTGCTTGGAGTCCTCAGGAAGCACTAGGAGCATCCATCAACAGAGGTACCCGGTCGGGGTTCCAGGAGATCCGTTACATTGGTGGCAAGCGGCGGGATCGTTCCCACAGCCAGAAGGACAGCTACAGGAGACACCATTCCATGGATTTTACAATTTGAGGGCAACGCATGTCCTAATACAGCGACCCTGACAGCACCAGAATGGAAACAGCAGTGGAGTACGATGAGGGTGTCATGGATGACCGAGATGCAGTCCGCAAAGGCATCTGGTACCAGGCACTGGGTATTGTGGCGTATATGCAGGACGAGAGACTCCCCACGGAAGATCAGCGATTGCAGAAGCGAGTAGCCCTGCGGATGCCCTTCCTGGGAGAGCAGCCCCGGGAGGAATGGGTAAAGAAATTGGAACACCTAGCATGGCAGAAGCTGTGGCTGGAAGATGCCTACCAGGCGCTCTGGTGGTATGGGGCACAGTACCTACCCAGGACAGCTGAGCATGACAAGCCGGAGGGAGAGGAGTTTGATCCTGGCTTGTTACGGGAGACTTTTTCAGAGCTGGAGTTTGGGAGCCCTACTCAAGCCCGGTTCCGTGATCTCTTGTAATGGAGGGAGAGCAGGAATGACTGGGACGACACTCATGAGATTGAGCAGGACCTGGTCCACCTGGTGACCCGGGAGATGGAGCTGGAACAGGGCTACCAGCAGCTGTTCCACTCCAGTGAGAAGGCTCAGCAGGAGAGCAGAGTGACAGACCCAGAGCCAGACCTCTTCAGCTGGGAAGATATTGTGGAGGTTTACTGGGAAGAACCCCAGGGGGCCGGTGGAGATGGGACCGAGGTCTCTCCACCAGTTCTGCAGGGAATTGGGAGCACAGTCTCCATTCCCCAGTGGCAGGCTGAGTTACAGGGGGCAGAGACAGTCGGTCCTGTCCCCCAGCGGCAGAGTGTCCAGCACGGAATAGAGAGCCCAGTCTCCTTTCCCCAGCAGCAGGACAATGTATTGGGAGCGGAGACGGTCGATCGCCCTCCCCAGCGGCAATGTGATTTATTGGGAATTGGGAGCCCAGTCTCCATTCCCCAGCGCCAGGCTGAGTTACAGGGGGCAGAGACAGTTGGTCCTGTCCCCCAGCCGCAGAGTGTCCAGCAGGGAATAGAGAGCCCAGTCTCCTTTCCCCAGCAGCAGGACACTGTATTGGGAGCAGAGACGGTCGGTCGCCCTCCCCAGCGGCTGGAAGTATGTATGGGAGAGGAACTCGTTACCCCCTCTCCCCAGCGGCAGCTTAATGCACCAGGGGGAGACAGTAAGCCCTACAACAGTGCAGATGGGACCGTGGTCTCTGCACTTACAGCACAGGGGGTAGGGACAGTCGGTCCTGTCCCCCAGCAACAGGGCTGTTTAGCCAAAGGGGAGACAGTCGGTCTCCCCCTCCAGCAGCAGAGCTGGGTATCCAAAGGGGAGACAGTCGGTCTCCCCCTCCAACAACCAGGCTCCAACCGGGCTTCTTCCGTGGTAGTGCTGGCACCAGGGCAGAGTATCGCTGATCCCTGCCCACAAAGAAACCTCCACTCCAAGCCAGGGAGCAACACAGAGACCGGGAGTACCAGTTACCAACATAACCTTGGTGGACTCACTGGACAGAGACAGGCTACCAAATTCAACAGGTCCAGTATTTGGTTGTGGGTGGACTGCCAGACTAACTCAGATACCGACCGGCGTGAGGTCAGGTATCTGGTTAGTCTTCCCTGGGAGGGGGAGATGTGTTGCGAAAATAACCTCGCCACTGGGTTTTGGAGGGGCCTGTTTGCCAGCCTCTTTACTCAAGATTATGGCCCATATATAGAGTTGAGCGAACACCTGGATGTTCGGGTTCGAGAAGTTCGGCCGAACTTCCCGGAAATGTTCGGGTTTGGGATCCGAACCCGACCCGAACTTCGTCCCGAACCCCATTGAAGTCAATGGGGACCCGAACTTTTGGGCACTAAAAAGGCTGTAAAACAGCCCAGGAAAGAGCTAGAGGGATGCAAAATGCAGCAACATGTAGGTAAATCCCCTGCAAACAAATGTGGATAGGGAAATGAATTAAAATAAAAATTAAAAAAAATAAAATGACCCAATATCAATTGGACAGAGGTCCCATAGCAGAGAATCTGGCTTTACGTCAGCAGAGAATCAGTCTCTTCATGCCATAGCAAAGAATCTGGCTTCATGTCAGCAGAGAATCAGTCTCTTCATGCCATAGCAGAGAATCTGGCTTCATGTCACCCACCACTGGAAGAGGCCACTGTCACATATTTAGGCCCCGGCACCCAGACAGAGGAGAGCGGTCCCGTAACAGAGAATCTGGCCTTATGTCAGCGCAGAATCCGTCTTCATGTCATAGCAGAGAATCAGGCTTCACGTCACCCACCACTGGAAAAGGCCACTGTCACACATTTAGGCCCAGGCACCCAGGCAGAGGAGAGAGGTCCCGTAACAGAGAATCTGGCCTTATGTCAGCGCAGAATCTGTCTTCATGTCATAGCAGAGAATCAGGCTTCACGTCACCCACCACTGGAACAGGCCACTGTCACACATTTAGGCCAGGCACCCAGGCAGAGGAGAGAGGTCCCGTAACAGAGAATCTGGCTTCATGTCAGCGCAGAATCTGTCTTCATGTCATAGCAGAGAATCAGGCTTCACGTCACCCACCACTGGAACAAGCCACTGTCACACATTTAGGCCCCGGCACCCAGGCAGAGGAGAGAGGTCCCGTAACAGAGAATCTGGCTTCATGTCAGCGCAGAATCTGTCTTCATGTCATAACAGAGAATCAGGCTTCACGTCACCCACCACTGGAACAGGCCACTGTCACACATTTAGGCCCAGGCACCCAGGCAGAGGAGAGAGGTCCCGTAACAGAGAATCTTTCTTCATGTCAGCACAGAATCAGTCTTCATGTCATAGCAGAGAATCAGGCTTCACGTCACCCACCCACTGGAACAGGCCACTGTCACACATTTAGGCCCAGGCACCCAGGCAGAGGAGAGAGGTCCCGTAACAGAGAATCTGGCCTTATGTCAGCACAGAATCTGTCTTCATGTCATAGCAGAGAATCAGGCTTCACGTCACCCACCACTGGAAGAGGCCACTGTCACACATTTAGGCCCAGGCACCCAGGCAGAGGAGAGAGGTCCCGTAACAGAGAATCTGGCTTCATGTCAGCACAGAATCAGTCTTCATGTCATAGCAGAGAATCAGGCTTCACGTCACCCACCACTGGAACAGGCCACTGTCACACATTTAGGCCCAGACACCCAGGCAGAGGAGAGAGGTCCCGTAACAGAGAATCTGGCCTTATGTCAGCGCAGAATCTGTCTTCATGTCATAGCAGAGAATCAGGCTTCACGTCACCCACCACTGGAACAGGCCACTGTAACATATTTAGGCCCAGGCACCCAGGCAGAGGAGAGAGGTCCCGTAACAGAGAATCTGGCCTTATGTCAGCGCAGAATCTGTCTTCATGTCATAGCAGAGAATCAGGCTTCACGTCACCCACCACTGGAACAAGCCACTGTCACACATTTAGGCCCAGGCACCCAGGCAGAGGAGAGAGGTCCCGTAACAGAGAATCTGGCCTTATGTCAGCGCAGAATCTGTCTTCATGTCATAGCAGAGAATCAGGCTTCACGTCACCCACCACTGGAACAGGCCACTGTCACACATTTAGGCCCAGAAACCCAGGCAGAGGAGAGAGGTCCCGTAACAGAGAATCTGGCCTTATGTCAGCGCAGAATCTGTCTTCATGTCATAGCAGAGAATCAGGCTTCACGTCACCCACCACTGGAACAGGCCACTGTCACATATTTAGGCCCAGGCACCCAGACAGAGGAGAGAGGTCCCGTAACAGAGAATCGGGCTTCATGTCAGCACAGAATCAGTCTTCATGTCATAGCAGAGAATCAGGCTTCACGTCACCCACCACTGGAACAGGCCACTGTCACACATTTAGGCCCAGACACCCAGGCAGAGGAGAGAGGTCCCGTAACAGAGAATCTGGCCTTATGTCAGCGCAGAATCTGTCTTCATGTCATAGCAGAGAATCAGGCTTCACGTCACCCACCACTGGAACAGGCCACTGTCACATATTTAGGCCCAGGCACCCAGGCAGAGGAGAGAGGTCCCGTAACAGAGAATCTGGCCTTATGTCAGCGCAGAATC